>NW_028191067.1:0-35751 GCF_048542155.1 Nylanderia fulva | reverse complement strand
TTATGTTATTCGGATTATTTATCTATTTATTTTGACTTTGTATTGACGGTTTAAAAATTGCGAAAGACACAGTACTTTGGTTTTCTATTTCCTCAACGCGTAGTGACTAAGTTTCCTGCTAACAGTCAACATGTATTTATCTCGGGCTTACTTCTGTCAGTTATACATTGTTCATCAAAACAATGGTTAATTTTGTCGGGGGTTTGCTGTAAATATGATTTATTGTATTAATCTGGTATGTAAACATATATATTTTTGTAAATCTATAATTATTTGTATGTTTAAGCGCATTAAGAGTATATTTATATGTATATAATTGTTTATAGATTACTTGAAAAGGGCTGCAATGACAGCCGAAACGTTGTAAATTAAACTAATTATTTAAAATAAATTATTGCCAGTCTGGTCGACTTTAAAATTGGAGGAGAGTTTTTAATAAATAAATATTTAATAAATATAGTATTTATATTTATATGTATTGTGATATATGAATTAAAAAAAAATAATGTTATATAGTACTTTTACTTTTGTTTATGTATAATATTTACTTTAAATTTTCTTTTTTGTTTAATATATTTCTTTTAGATTATAAATTTTAATTATACACTTCATAAGTTAAATCATATTTTAATTAAAAAATTTAAAACAAAATATTTAATAAATAATATTTAATAAAAAAAGAAAGATATGAATAAAAAATAAAAATAAATCAATTTGTTTATTAAAAATAAAAAATTTCTATACTTACAAATTTAACAATTTTATAATGTTTTGTAGGTTAAAGCTTTTGATTTAATCCTATAAATAAAATATTAAATTAATTAGTTTAATTTTTATTCAAATAAAACTTTATATTATATTCAAAAGTTATAGATTAGACCAATGCTTAAATTTTTATTTTATTTTGTTTTGAATAAAAAGTTTACCATTTCTGAATCATTATTGAACTTTCTTTTTCTGGGGAGAAATGCTGCTTTCGCAAGATTTTCATCGGATATGGTACCCGGTATAATTTTGACATTTGAGACATTCTCAATCAACAAGAAATTATATATATATATATATACAGAGTGTAATTGAAATAACATATATGATAGTGTTAGATTCTCTGGCCAATTTAGAAACGATTTTTCCTCAGTGAAGATGTCGAGAAAGGTCATCAATTTTTACAAACTTCCAATTTTTATTATTACCCCCATAGCAAAAAATGTCACAGTGACATCACAATAAGCTCACAATAGAGTCACAAGGTGACAAAAAAATGTGATGTCACTGTGATGTCATTGTGAGATTATTGGAAGGTAACAGTGATATCATTAATCACAATTGAAGTGATATCATTGTAAAATGTCACATTGATATAACTAGTATATCACGAAATGTAACAATAAGGATAAAAAAATCTGTCATAGCAAGAAAATGTCACAGTGACATCATAAAGATGTTCTGCTGTGACGATAAAATATATATTTAATCGTCACAGCACAATCATCTTTATGATGTTACAGTGATATCATCAAAAATGTCACATTGATATAACTAGTATATCACGAAATGTAACAATAATGATAAAAAATCTGTCATAGCAAGAAAATGTCACAGTGACATCATAAAGATGTTGTGCTGTGACGATCAACAATTAAAATTAGAAAAATAAAGTTTAATTTATAATATATTTAATAAATAATTTATATTTATTTATTTATATTTATTACTGCTATAACTAAATATATATTAGGGTGTCCAATTTAAAATAACACGTACACCACTTCAAATATCTCTTAAAATATTCATCAAATAAAGGGCATCATCTACTTTATGACCTCCTTTGAATCAAACAACTTTTATTTGAAATATTTTTCTTTAAAATAGTCGCGTTCAGCAGAATGACTGCTAAGTTGTCATCTTGTCAAGACTTGACGTTGATTTGTTCTAAAAGTAAAAGAATCAACACGTCACCGTTAATGGACGCTACTTAATGTAACCTAATCTTAAACAAATCATATATAGTAGGCCAACTGAACGAGCAAATAAATAAGGTGTAAAAATTTTTATTAATAGTTAAATAATTAAATTAACATTCCGTTACAGAATCGATATAAATTGTAAACGTTTCGACTGCACTACAGTCTTTATCAATACATAAAAGTTAAATATTAAAATACAAAGTTAAATGTTAAAAATACAAAGTTAGTTAAATATTAAAATATAAAATTGAAACGATTCTTCGCTGTTGACCAATAGATATGCAAGGCGATTGGTCTGAGATGCCAAGTTATGCGACATTTGAGCATGCTACGGATATAATACGCGAATTAAATCAATGTCAGAGAAAATTAAAAAATCTTTCAACTTACATTATCGTTTTAACAAGTCCTTTTCCCCGATATTTCAAGTGTGTGTTGCGAAGTCTGAATACCAAATGTCAAAATAGAGAGCGTGATGTATTTATTTATTACCAATGTTTTTTCTAAATTATGATTCAGCAAATTTTTTAAGTATGTCAAAATAACTACTGTCTAACAATTCGGTGTCTGTATTTAAATTAATTCCATTTTTCTGTTCTTTAATGTGGATCATTTCAGATATTAGTCTTTTATGGTAGTTCTTTTCGTGATCCATAATTTTAATATTGTCCCAGTCAAATGTATGTTGTTCGTTTAGAATGTGTTCTGTGACAACCGAATGTCTAGCAGAGTCTAATTTAATATTATTTTTATGTTCTTTAAGTCTCGTTCCTAACTGTCTTTTTGTCTGTCCGACATATGTGGCGTCACAATCGTTGCAATTCAATTTATAAATAACATTAGAATTCGTGGGGCAATTATTTTTGTCCTTTTGAACTTTTATGAAGTCATTCAATTTTTTAATGCAACGATATCCTACCACTACGTCAGGTCTTCTTATTGCTGAAGCAACTTTCTCAGATATTGATTCTATATATGGTATGACAAAATATTTAATGTTAGTATTAGTATTATTGGTATCTGTTATATTGTTATTATTAGGCTTGTTAAATTTCTTAGTTGAGAGATTTTTTAATCTGCGTTTTATTTCTGTAAAAATTAGATCAAGAGGATAACCGTTGGATAGCAAAATGTTAATAGCTTTCTCTATATTTTTTTTGTGAAATTGCGGATGTGATAGTAATAAAGCTCTATCTACCAAGTTATAAATTGTTCCTATTTTATGACAAGTCGGATGATTTGAAAAAAATGAAAGTAATCTACCTGAGAATGTCTTTTTGTGATACCAATCTAAATAAATTTTATTATCTATTACTTTGATCATTATGTCTAAAAAGCTTATACAACGATTATCCTCTTTTTCCAATGTAAATTGTAGTCTATCGTTATAATTGTTGAATTCGTTCAAAACATATGTAATATTGTCAGCGGAAGTGCATAAAATAATGTCGTCTACATAACGGAAATAGAAAGTCATTTCGCAATTTAAATTACTAATTACTAATGTTTCCAAGTCCTGCATGACTATATCGGCAATGATCGGAGAAAGTGGGGAACCCATAGGAGTCCCATAAATTTGTTTGTAAGTTATGTTATTAAAAGTGAAAAATGTAGAAGTTAGTATAAATTTTATCATACCTATGAATTCATTTTTGGGAATCTTTGTGTGTGACTCTATAAAATGCCATCTATTATTGATACCGTTTAATGCAAGATCTACGGAAACATTAGTAAATAATGAAACAACGTCCAATGAAACTATTATGTCGGTATCTTGTATTGTTTTCCCTGATAGAATGTTGCATATATCAAAACTGTTATTTACAAAACTGTCCGCTCTAGGAAGGCTATCTTTTAAAATTTTATGAAAGAACGAAGCAATATTATATAAAGAAGTATTTATTGAGGAAACTATTAATCTAAAAGGAATATTTTCCTTGTGGATCTTGGGGAGCCCATAGGCTTTAGGAAGAAGAGAGTCGCTTGAAAATAAATAATAATATTCTTTTTTGTTGATGAAGTCTTTTTTCAACCATTTTTTTAAACAAATATTGAGTTCTTTTTCTATTTTTGTTGATGGATTGTTTTTAACTATGGTATACGTAGAATCGTCTTCTAGGAGACTCTCAACTTTTTTTATATAAAATTCTTTTTCTAGTGCGACTGTAATGCTGCCTTTATCTGCTCTAGTAAATAAAATATTAGGATTTTGATTGCAGAATTTAATTGTGTCTTTATGCATGTGAAATAATTTTTCTTGTATGTCCGTTTTTTTGTCGTTATTGTTTAAAAATAATGAAAATTGTGGAATGGCAGCATTACGAATCGAAGTAAGATTTCTGATCCCATTAGAATTGCTTTCTATATCTTTGACATAATGATCAAAGTAATAGATAATAAAATTTATTTAGATTGGTATCACAAAAAGACATTCTCAGGTAGATTACTTTCATTTTTTTCAAATCATCCGACTTGTCATAAAATAGGAACAATTTATAACTTGGTAGATAGAGCTTTATTACTATCACATCCGCAATTTCACAAAAAAATATAGAGAAAGCTATTAACATTTTGCTATCCAACGGTTATCCTCTTGATCTAATTTTTACAGAAATAAAACGCAGATTAAAAAATCTCTCAACTAAGAAATTTAACAAGCCTAATAATAACAATATAACAGATACCAATAATACTAATACTAACATTAAATATTTTGTCATACCATATATAGAATCAATATCTGAGAAAGTTGCTTCAGCAATAAGAAGACCTGACGTAGTGGTAGGATATCGTTGCATTAAAAAATTGAATGACTTCATAAAAGTTCAAAAGGACAAAAATAATTGCCCCACGAATTCTAATGTTATTTATAAATTGAATTGCAACGATTGTGACGCCACATATGTCGGACAGACAAAAAGACAGTTAGGAACGAGACTTAAAGAACATAAAAATAATATTAAATTAGACTCTGCTAGACATTCGGTTGTCACAGAACACATTCTAAACGAACAACATACATTTGACTGGGACAATATTAAAATTATGGATCACGAAAAGAACTACCATAAAAGACTAATATCTGAAATGATCCACATTAAAGAACAGAAAAATGGAATTAATTTAAATACAGACACCGAATTGTTAGACAGTAGTTATTTTGACATACTTAAAAAATTTGCTGAATCATAATTTAGAAAAAACATTGGTAATAAATAAATACATCACGCTCTCTATTTTGACATTTGGTATTCAGACTTCGCAACACACACTTGAAATATCGGGGAAAAGGACTTGTTAAAACGATAATGTAAGTTGAAAGATTTTTTAATTTTCTCTGACATTGATTTAATTCGCGTATTATATCCGTAGCATGCTCAAATGTCGCATAACTTGGCATCTCAGACCAATCGCCTTGCATATCTATTGGTCAACAGCGAAGAATCGTTTCAATTTTATATTTTAATATTTAACTAACTTTGTATTTTTAACATTTAACTTTGTATTTTAATATTTAATTTTTATGTATTGATAAAGACTGTAGTGCAGTCGAAACGTTTACAATTTATATCGATTCTGTAACGGAATGTTAATTTAATTATTTAACTATTAATAAAAATTTTTACACCTTATTTATTTGCTCGTTCAGTTGGCCTACTATATATGATTTGTTTAATTTTGTTAAATTATACGAGCCTTTCATTAATTAATTTTAACCTAATCTTACCTAATCCTAATGCAAGCGTGACCGTGTAGGCGCGTACACGTTGCCCAAAACGCTCTGCAGCGTATACGCAGTCTGTTGGTGTACCAGCACGTGTTTTTTATTTGCATAAGAGGACATTTTGACTCAAAATAAGTGATCTCAGAAGATCACTTAGCAATAAGAAGTGATTTAACAAAGTGAAAAACATCAACATAAAAATTAAGGTTAGTATATACAATATTTTTTATCTTATGTTTGTCTTATATTTTTTTCATATTTATTGTAACAAGATATCTTTTTTTCATTGTATATGTATATTTAGGAAAAAAAATATATTTTGTGAAAAATATGGGTCGCAAACGAAAACACTCAATATTTTATAGTGCAAGACATAAACGAAGATTAGTTGCAAGAAACACAGTAACAGATATGAATATGATAACTCATCAGACTGATTCTGCGGATTCTATGGCAATAATTAATAATAATAATGATCAACTAATTGTTGTTGATGAGAATGCTTCGTCTTTATGTGATTCTGATAAAGTATACTCAGATAGAAATCTAAATCAATATTATGATGAAAATAATATTAACTTTCTGAATGAAAATAATGCCTGTATGATACAAAATTACACGGATGCAAATAAGCTGCAAGCTATAGTCGATAACAATTATGAAAATCTGTGTTTAAATGATAACGAAACTTTTATACATGACATAAGTAAATGGGCTATTGAAGAAAAGATATCACTCAAATCACTCCGTCACCTTTTACAGATATTGCAAACACACACTAATTATACTTTGCCTAAAGATCCACGTACATTATTGCAAACTCCTAAATCAACTGAAATTATACAAATTGAAAACGGAGATTACTGTCACTTAGGTCTCGAAAAAGCTCTTCTAAAAATTATTGAAGAACGTAAAAGATTGAATTTTGCTCTTGATAACATTCAATTATTTATAAATATTGATGATTTACCTATATATAAGTCTTCCACAAAGAGTTTATGGCCAATATTATGTGCAGATAATATTATAAACAATGTATATGTCATTGCCTTATATTATGGTGAAGGAAAACCAAAAAATGCAAATGAGTTTTTAAAAATGTTTGTAGGTGATGCTATTGCTTTTATAAATAATGGGATTGATTATGAGGGACAGATCATAAAAGTCGAAATTAAAGCAATAATTTGTGACGCTCCTGCTAAATCATTTATTTTAAATGTAAAAGGACACACTGGATATAATAGTTGCACTAAATGCATTATTGAAGGTGATAATATAGAAGGACATATATGTTTTCCATACACATCTAATATGATGTTACGTAATGATAAAGAATTTTTTACTGGATCTTATAATCTTGATTATCAAACTGGTGACACAATTTTAAAAAATATACCAAATCTAGGCTTAGTTACAAATGTGCCACTAGATTATATGCACCTGGTATGTTTGGGTGTTATGCGTAAACTTATTATGTTATGGCTTTCAGGACCACTTAAGATAAGATTATCAAATTCAGACAAAGAACAAATTTCTAAGAAACTAATAAAGTTACGCAATTATATTCCTTCTGATTTTGCTCGAAAACCAAGATCATTAAAGTATATCAAACATTGGAAAGCCACAGAATATCGGCAATTTTTATTATATACAGGTCCTATTATATTGAAAGGAATACTACAAGAAAATGTATATTTAAATTTTCTAACATTACATGTAGCAATCACAATTCTTGCACATCCTACTTTAACATATCAAACTTCTATTATAGAATATGCAGAAAATTTATTAAAACATTTTGTAAAATCATTTCAAGTTATCTACGGTTCTAAATATATTTCACATAATATTCATAATTTATTACATCTTGCTGCAGACGTAAAACAATTTGGTGCTCTGGATAAATTTAGTGCATTTAAATTTGAGAATTATATGTCTACGTTAAAGAAATTAATTCGTAAAACTAACCAACCATTACAGCAATTAACAAGAAGATTTGCAGAAATTGAGACAATACATAATAATGAAACATTCAAAATATATTCAAATTCATACGATATGGAAAAATGTTTTACACGCTCTCATTGTGATGGTCCTATTACGAAAGATTTCATTTCTGTACAACAATATAAAATTTTTTGCAATAATCAATATTATATTAACTGTGATGATCCAAAAAATAATTGCATTTCTTTTGAAAATGGACAAATAATGTCAATTTTAAATTTCATTAAATCTAATGACAATAAAATGTATGCTATTGGCAAAGTACTTGTGTTAGTGGAAGATTTATATACACAGCCTATTTCGTCATTAACTTTAAATATTGGTATCATGTCTGAATATTCTCATCTTCAGACATGGGAGTTTGATAAAATTAGAGCAAAAATGTTGAAAATGCCTTATAAAAAAAATTATATTATATTTCCGATGTTACACACAACTGAATAATACATGTTTAATATTAATTTGCATTTGTAATTAAATAATTAAACGTAATTATAATACTCTAATATAAATTGCAAATATTATTATTATTATTATTATTATTATTATTATCGTCACATTTTTATCATATTATTTACATCATAGATTATTTATAATTTCAATGCTGATCAATTTTTATTTACAGTTATTATGGCGTATAATATTGTGGAGTTCGAAGATGGTTTACAAATTGTTCCTTCTGAATGGTTAACTGAAAATAATAAGGAATGTAAATGGCCATCATATACAAGTCAAATTAAGATAAATAAAGCAATTATGAAAAGAATATCTCCTTCTGATGATTGGCAATTATATAAAATAATCCGTATTTTTGGTAGCAGCGGTTAGTAATATAAAAAATGTATTTTATTTTTTTATCAAAAATTATATAAATTAAAATTATAATATATATGTATTAAAAGTATATATTAAAATTTAAATTTTAAGTGATATTTGATTATAAAATATATAAAAACAAAAATCTAATTTTTAATATTCAAAAATTTTATACGTTTTAGATACATATGATAAAGCTATAGACAAACTTAAATTAGCTGAACAAATATCCGATATAGATGGTGATGATGGAAATAACCTCAAAAAATCGAGATATCAACGAGCAAAAAAAAATACAGGTTCATCTCCTGATAATTCTGATACAAGCGACACAAGCATCAATAAATTAAAAACTCGCAATGATTTAGAGTTAGATAATTTTCCTAATACACCAAAAGCTTTAACAATAAATAAGAGCAAAATCTGTGAAATAAAGACACCATTAATACAAGGTGATAAGAAAATGAATCGAGTAAAAAAAATTTCAAGTTCTTCTGATAATTCAGATAGAACTGACACAAGCAATGATTTAGATGAAGCTTCTAATATATCAAACGATTTAAATAAAAGCAAAATGACTTATGAAATAAAAAAACCACTGATAAAAATTATAAGAAAATAACTAAGCCACCGATACAAATAAATAATGAAAAAATAATTAATATTCAGTCTAAAAAGTCTGCAGTTACATATAGTAAATCTATAAGTTCACAAGAACATCGAACAGCAAATAAAGATGACCTTGTTCCACAAAATTCAGATACAATATCTACATCCGATACTTGTAATGCTGAGATTGATTTAGGTAAAAATATATCTGTTATTAATTTTAAATTTTTGTAAAAGCTTACCTATATATATATATTATTAAAGTTTTAACTTTTTTTATTTATATCACTGTAAACATATATTTAAAATGGTATATAATTCGTAATATTTATATAATCTGACAATGAGTAGATATACAATAATATGTGTCAATTATTTTTGCAGATTTTCATAATTTAATTATCAGGAAACTAAATGCAGTATTGTTAAATCTTACAACAATTGATGAACGTTTAATAAAGTTGGATAATCACATAAGAAAAAATGAGGAAACGGATTCAAAAAAAAAATGAACATTATGATTTCGATTTGCCAGCAGATACCGTAGAACAATTACAGAGAATTGATAATCAATTAAAAAACAAATGTGTTGCTGCAAAAATGGTATATACAAAATATTATCATTTTATACTTACGATTAGAAACATTTTATTGAAATGTCTTATAAAAAGCAATATTTTGGACATATTTATTTATTTATATAATGTTAAATAATTTTAAAGAAGTTAAAAGAAAAGTAATGTTAACTTTTTTTATAAGAGAAAAACAAATGTTTATTATTTTGATATTTTTAGATCATAAACTAATATTAATTAAATTATTTTATATTTTTAGACAAGACAATTGAGCTTTTTAGGAGGTAAGGATCATCATGATGTGATTTCGTACATGATGAAACATATTTTAACAAATAAATTAGCAATGGAATATAGTTGGGCTGGTGCAAAATTGAAAAATGCCTTTAAAAATCTTCGCATTACTATATGTATCATAAGTAAGTATATAAATATTTAATCACAGAAATGTTTTTATTGACATATTTTTGACACTTTATATATAGCATTCTATGCATGGTTATATTGGATGATGCTATTAGAACTCTAATATCATTATTCAATAATATGTAATCATAGGAATATAAAATAATTTTGAATAGTATATATACATATATACATATATATATATATATAAAATTAAGTCGCTTTAAATTTTTATATAATCTATAACCACACATATCTGTTTAAACTTGTTGTTAAATGCTGCGCGAACTTCAAGAACCAATTTAACAAATAAGGAAGTTGAGGATATAATTGCAATATGGCTAATTTTAGCCAAGCAGAGATTTGACCGAGATTTGTAAGTTATATATAATATACCTCAATTTAACTATTTTATCATCTTATCTCAAACTTTTTATTTTTATAAGAAACTGATTTTAAAGAGGGTGAACACATGCACTATCTGTTCATTATTGCGTGTATTAGTTTTTTTAAATTAAATACAACATTTAAGAACTTATTGTTATTTTTGTATAGAATATTTATTGCAGAATTGACTTATTGCACCTATGTATAACAATCACATATTTCTTTTTAGGAAAAAGGAAGAACAAAAAAAGAGATGCGAAAATGAGGAGATCTAAACAAGAAAAGGACAGGTTATTAAATATAATAATTTTAATATATAATAAATAAAATATTTGAACGTTTATTATTACGTTTTGTTCAGGAATAAGCCTGATCCTAAAGTATAGGTCGTTCAATTCTCCGTTTATTATCATTCGACATCTCAGTAATTATTCGCGCCAACGCGGGACAACACGTCAAACGCACATGTGATCCACGTGTTACTCGCCTGTCTTTTCCTTTGCTCGACGCGAATCGCCTGCGCAAATCCCCAAAATTCTCGCTTCGCGCCTTGGCTACGTGTCTCGGATCATTATTGAGCGTCCAGCCACGAGACGAGATAGATCAATACACCTTTTGTTGAAATATCGTCCGCCTCGTTTCTAACACTCTTGTTATAATTTGTGATTTGAATAAAAGTATATTAAAACGAATCCGCGAGTGACCATTAACAAAAACTACCGCCTTGGCGTGCGAACCTTCTATACAAGGTTTTACCAACGAGAAACAAAACATTTTGGTCCTTCGAGCCGGATCGTCGCCAAGGACAATTATTGGCATTCCGAATCACGATCGTCGATATGAACACCTCGACATCTTTCGAAGAGCTTTTGGCTCTGCAAACACAGAAGATGAGTTTCGTATCACGGGCGCTCATCAATTACAAGAAGCTGGGGCAAGCCAAAATGACACCTGCGGTGACACGTCAACGTCTCGTCACCTTGAAGGAAGCCTTTGCCACTTGCCAGGAGCTCGACAGTCGAATCGGGCTTCATGCGGACGATGACGACAAAGCATCGCATACCTACTTCACAAAGAATTCGTTTCTGGAATGTGAGGACTGCTACAACGAGGCTGCCGACTACATGGCTGAGGTATTAGAGAGCTACGAATCCCGCATCCCTCCCGCTACATCATCACAAAACGTAAGTGGCTTGCATGATGTTTTCCGACCCGCGTCGCATCTTCCGAGGATCAACCTACCGACCTTCGACGGGAGCATCGACAAGTGGGAAAGCTTTCGCGATAAATTCCAATCGATGATTCATAATGATCCTAGCTTGTCAAATGTCGATCGCTTACATAATTTATGCTAATGTGTAAAAGGGGATGCAAGTAACGCGCTTGACCACCTCGCGGTAACCAATAATAATTTCGACGTCGCGTGGAGAATTCTAGTCTCTCGGTACGACAACAAACGTCGTCTTGTTACAACGCATTTACAATCGCTGTTAAATTTGCCGTTACTGACCACAGAAACCGCTCATGACCTTCGTCAGCTTCGCGACCAAACAAACAAAGCAATCCAAGCGCTTAGAAATCTCAACCGTCCTGTCGAACATTGGGATGATTTGCTTGTTTTGCTCGTCGCACAAAAACTCGATAAATACTCGCGTAAAGCTTGGGAACTCAAGCTCGGCGATACGGTGGAATATCCGCGTTATAATGAGCTCGATCAATTTCTTGAGTCTCGAATTCGCGCTCTCGAGGCGATCGTACCACTTTCTAAAGAAAAGCCATCCTCTACCTCTAAAGGAAAAATTCTTGTGTCGCATACCGCGTCCACCGTTTCGTTCGCATGTCCGTTGTGCAAGGCCAATCATTTATTATACCAATGTTCGACATTTTTAAAGCAAACATCCTCTCAACGTTTCGATTTTATTAAGCAGCGAAAACGATGTTTAAACTGTTTTAGTAGTAAGCATTCCGTCAAAGATTGTTCGAATTCGCGCGTATGCCGCCAGTGTAATAAACGTCATCACACGTTATTACATTTCGATAACTCGACTCCGCCGGTGCAAACGGAGTCACCGCCAGCAACAAGCGCAAATGTAAACGAAGTCATGTCGCATTTACTATCGAAAACCGTCGCGCCTAATTCTAATATTTTGCTTGCGACTGCCCGGGTGAGAGTCTATTCGCCTGTTGGACGTTTTATAACTGCACGCGCACTACAGGATCAAGGTTCCGTTTCGACGTTTATTACCGAATCGCTCGCGCAACGTTTACGACTCTCTAAAATAAATCGTTCGATTTTCGTCACCGGCATCAGCGAGATGCAATCTGTTGTCCGTCACGCCGCTCATCTTACAATTACGCCGGCGAATCGCGACGAACTCGCTTATTCAACGACCGCACTCATTCTTCGATCGTTGACAAAATATGTACCGAATCGAATAAGCACGACGGGTACGTGGAACCACGTCGACGGACTCCAATTAGCGGATAGTGACCCCATGAGTACCGACCCGATTGATATGATAATCGGAGCGGATTTATACGGCATGCTCGTACTCGATGGTGTTCGACAAGGTTCCGCAACGGAGCCCACCGCGCAAAATACTACTCTCGGTTGGATTTTGTCCGGGCCAATCGCTTCGTCCCCGACCAATCTTTCGATTTTTGAGACCGCGCATCACGGAGTCGTCCTTGAAGCGTTAGATTTCGACCTTCGTCGTTTCTGGGAGACTGAAGAGGTCCCTCAGACCCAACACCATAGCCCTGACGAGCGCAAGTGTGAAGAGCACTTTCTCGCTACCCATTCCCGCACTCCTCAAGGACGCTATATTGTTAGATTACCGTTTAAAACCGGACCACCACTCTCGTTAGGAGAATCTCGCTTCATTGCCGAATCGAGCCTCTATCGCTTAGAGCGACGTTTCAAACGCAATCCATCTATCGCTTCAGAATACCACGACTTTCTCACGGAATACGAAAACCTTGGTCATATGATCAAAATTCCACCGACAGAAATTGTACAACCGGATCAAAGTTATTACATACCGCATCATGCTGTCTTACGTGACAGTAGTGCAACTACTCGACTGCGGGTTGTTTTTAATGCATCCTGCCGTACCACTAACGGAACCTCGTTAAACGATAATATGTTTATCGGACCTAAACTTCAAAAGGATTTGGCCGCTGTCATAATGCAGTAGCGCCAATATCGTTACGTATTTACCGCCGATATCGCCAAAATGTATCGTCAAATTTTAGTTGACTTCCGCGATACTGATTACCAGCGCATTCTATGGCGCTCTTCTCCCAGCGAACCTGTTCGCGACTACCGTCTTCTTACCGTGACGTACGGCACTGCCGCCGCTCCGTATCTCGCTCTTCGAGTGCTAGACCAACTCGCTGAAGATGACGGTGCTCAATTTCCGTTGGCCGTCCCTGTTCTACGTCATCAAACATACGTTGATGATTGCGCGTTCGGAGCCGACGATCATATCCTTGCACGGCAAACACGAGACCAATTAATCGCGCTTCTCGCTAAAGGAGGCTTTCGCCTACGAAAGTGGGCAAGTAATTCTCCAGATCTTTTGTCAGACCTCGATCCTGCCGATCATGGACTAGCCACTCACAAAGTCCTCCAAGACGATGAACACCTTAAAGTGTTAGGAGTTAGTTGGAATCCAAAGCTCGATGCGTTTCAACGTCGCGTATCTCTCCCGTCTTCGCCGGGAAAAACGAAAAGAGCTATTCTCTCGACAATCGCTGGGTTTTTCGATCCGATGGGATGGGCCGCTCCCGTCATCATCGGTGCAAAGATCTTTATGCAACGATTGTGGTCGATCCAATGTCAGTGGGACGACGACATTCCGGGTGAACATTTCGACCACTGGGCAACTTATCATCACCAACTACCGCATCTCGAGACGCTCAGTATTCCGCGTTGGACGACGCACGGATCTCATACTCTGCACAGCGCACTCCATGGCTTTTCCGATGCCTCAACTATGGCTTTCGCAGCCGTTGTTTACCTTCGCGTTGTTAATGTCGACGGCTCAATTAACATCTCTCTTCTCATCGCAAAATCGAAAGTGGCTCCCCTCAAGACGATAAGCGTTCCCCGATTGGAATTGTCGGCGGCGCTCCTTCTCGCTCGGTTAGTTAATTATGTGCGGTCCGCTCTTCAACTTCCGAGTATCGAATGTCACTGTTGGACCGACTCAACCATCACACTCGCTTGGCTAAGTCAGTCTCCATCTCGATGGAAAACTTTCGTTGCCAATCGCGTTTCGATCATTCAGTCCTTGCTGCCTGAAGTTTCTTGGCGTCATGTTTCAACGCAGGACAATCCTGCCGATTGTGCTTCTCGCGGTCTAGCTCCCCATGCTCTCGCAAATTATAATTTATGGTGGTCAGGTCCTTCATGGCTTTGCCAATCTCCAGAATCCTGGCCGACTTGCGAGCTCTCGATACCAGCCGAGACCGCCCTTGAACAGCGTTCTCAACCACCTATTCATTTTTTACATGTAACCCCTAGTTGGGATCTCGCATCACGTTATTCTTCGTGGCCTTGATTGCTCCGAATTACCGCTTATCTTTACCGTTTTCTTTATCGACTCCGATCCTCTAAAAGCGCATCGTCTTCACAAGCGATCCTCCATCCCGAAGAGATCCAGAAAGCCAAACATTACTGGCTCCGAGTTATGCAATCCGAGATGTTTTCCGTTGAAATCTCGACTTTACAACGGCAACTTCCGTTACAAAAAACTAGTTCCTTATCCACACTCAATCCTTATTTGGACGCTGACGGACTTCTTCGCATCAGAGGACGGCTCCATCATGCTTGCCTTTCAGAAACGACGAAGAATCCGCTCGTATTACGAGCACATCCATTGCTAGTTCTTATTATTCAGCATCATCATCTCAGAACGTTACATGCTGGTCCCCAATTAACGCTCGCTTCATTACGTAATGAATTTTGGATCCACCGATCTCGCGCTACCGTTCGTGCTGTTCTGTATCAGTGCGTACAATGCACTCGTGAGCGCGCTAAAAAACCTGTTGAACTCATGGGCGATCTACCGGAGGCGAGAGTTAACCGTGCCGCTCGCGCATTTATACATACTGGCGTTGATTACGCTGGACCAATCACTGTCCGAACCGCGCCCGGCCGAGGACACAAATCGCAAAAGGCTTACATTGCGCTGTTCATATGTTTAACGACCAAAGCTATGCATTTAGAACTTGTTTCCGATTACAGCTCGCCGACCTTTATTGCAGCGTACCAGCGATTTGTCTCCCGCCGAGGACTACCGCAGTCCATGTACTCAGACAACGGTACAACATTTCATGGCGCTAATCGAGAATTATCCGAAGCTCACGCGAAAGCAATTCGCGATCCAAGCTTTCGTAATCGTCTCGCTAGCGATGGAACCGCGTGGCAGTTCCTACCCCCGGCCGCACCACATTTTGGCGGACTGTGGGAAGCCGGTGTCAAGAGCGTCAAATACCACATAAAGCGTTGCATCGGCCTCCATACATTAACTTTTGAAGAAATGACCACGTTTCTTTGTCGCATTGAAGCTTGCTTAAACTCTCGTCCGATTGCTCCCGTCTCCGATAATCCTGACGATTATCACGCGTTAACGCCTGGTCATTTCTTGATCGGTACCTCTCTTCTCGCTCCCGCCGAACCAAGCGTGCTTGAATTTAACGAGAATCGATTGTCGCGTTGGCAAATGATTCAACGTCTGACGGAAGAGTTTTGGCGGTCCTGGTCAAGCGATTACTTGCATTCTCTTCAACAACGCCCAAAATGGCGCGTTATCCAGTGACTTGCCAAAGTTGGCCAAATAGTCTTAGTGCGTAATCCCTTAGCTCCGCCCAGCCATTGGGACCTTGGACGAATTGTCGCCTGTCATCCAGGAGAAGATGGCCTGACGCGCGTTGTCACGGTCAAAACCTCCCGTTCTGAATATAAACGACCGATCGTGAAACTATGCTTCTTGCCTGTTGCGATTAATACCGAAGAAGTAAAAGATTCTGTTATGGCGGGCGGAATCTCGTCTTAATATGCGCTAACACCCCGTTCTTTGTTATTGAAGTATCTACGAGATACTGATATTCTTTGTACAGCGTTTATTCCATTATGTTTTCTATTATTGTTAAACCATTTGTATTTTTTTTTCGAATGCCTACATTCGAGGCGGGCGGTATGTTCAGGAATAAGCCTGATCCTAAAGTATAGGTTGTTCAATTCTCCGTTTATTATCATTCGACATCTCAGTAATTATTCGCGCCAACGCGGGACAACACGTCAAACGCACATGTGATCCACGTGTTACTCGCCTGTCTTTTCCTTTGCTCGACGCGAATCGCCTGCGCAAATCCCCAAAATTCTCGCTTCGCGCCTTGGCTACGTGTCTCGGATCATTATTGAGCGTCCAGCCACGAGACGAGATAGATCAATACACCTTTTGTTGAAATATCGTCCGCCTCGTTTCTAACACTCTTGTTATAATTTGTGATTTGAATAAAAGTATATTAAAACGAATCCGCGAGTGACCATTAACAAAAACTACCGCCTTGGCGTGCGAACCTTCTATACAAGGTTTTACCAACGAGAAACAAAACACGTTTATTGCACAGTTTATTATTATTACGTTTATTTATAGATTTTATAGAGTTTATTTTTGCATATGTACTTTTTTTATTTTGAATGTATTAATTTCATACACAGTAATTATATATATATTTTATTATTTAAATGGTTACAGTATTAAATACATATGCATAGTTGTAAGTGCAATAAAGTAATTATTAAATATTATTTTTTAAATATAGTATAAAACAAGAAAAGTTATAATAATATATACAGTTGAATATTAAAGTAAATTAAAGTTCTAAGTATTTTAGTACTTTTATGCGTAGCTGTAGCATAAAAAATTAACAATCACTATGTTTATTTTATTAATGCCTATATATTAAAAAGTTATGCACATTTAAGTTTTCTAACAATTGTATCAATTTTTTTTCATAATTCTGATAAAATGATAACTAGAATTTAAAAAAAATTACTTTAAAAATGATTTATTATAAGTATTAATTATATATGTTAGTGATATAGTTATTAAATATGATTAAATGATGTGATTTAACGTGAATGTGTATTAAATGATAGTTACACACCCACACACACGTACATATATAATAATATGGCTTATTTAATATAAAAAACTGTTAATCTCGGCTCGAATTATTGTGTTACAATAAAAATAAATTCTCGACGGCAATCGGAGCCTGTGCGGATGACATGCACAAAATTAATAAATTAAAATGAGATCTCAAATCAAACTCATTTATTAAATTCTAAACGTTTCGACCCACTTCGGGTCTTCTTCAGTAGCTGCAAAATACAAAGAAACAAAAATAAAAGATAATCGGTACAATCAGAAAATTATAAAACTCGTATACATACAATCCGCAAATAAATTAAATATCATTCTCCTCCCTATTCAAACCGTCCGGCCGTCGGAGTGTCTCCCTAACGGTGACCATCGTCAGGAAGGAAGCAGAGCAGTGACTCCCTTACCAACACTAATCAACATAGTATAAATTAAACGTATAAGATCCACAAGAATTATAAATTAAAAACCGGGAAGAACACTCACCCCGACAGCAAAAACAGAGAGAAGACGATGCTACACGTGACACATCACTCTAACGACTGTGCGGTATTCTACCTCGACACAGTCGATACATATATACGCAAAAAAAACAAATATAAAAATAAAATATGAAAATAAATATAAAAACAAATAATACTTATCGGCACTCATGTCAAAGGTCTAACGAAAAAATCCGGTTATGTATAGTCACAAAGCTAGATTTTGGTAAATTTTTCGATTAACAGATCAAAATTCTCGTTTAATTTGTCGGTGTCGCTATGTAAATTTAAACTATTCTTCTGACGCTTTATGTGGATCATTTCGGATATCAAACGTTTACCTAAAAAAGGCTCCTCGTCCAAGATTTTTACATCCTCCCAATTAAATTCATGGTTCAATAATCTATGTTCCGATATGACTGATAATTGTGACGCGTTTCTTTTTATGTTGCTGCGATGTTCTTTCATCCTAGTTTTCAACAATCTACCCGTCTGCCCTACATACGACGCATCACAATCCATACAATCAATTTTATAAACTACATTATTATGGAGTTCCCTTGGTAACTTATCCTTGTGTACTTTGATGAATTTACGGAGACTGTTAATTGCTGTATAGGATGGAATGACATCCAAATCACGTGTAATGTCCTCGATTCTCTTCGATACATTATTGATATACGGAATATTAAAGTACGAAACTTTTTTCTGCGTTGGAATCTTGTCATTGCATATATTTGCTCTATTGTTATGCAACTTATTATTGTACCGGAAGAACAACTTTTTTAACCGCGCTTGTAATGTTTGAAATATCAATTTGAGAGGATAATTATTAGACAAAAGAACTCCAATCATAGACTCAAAATTATCTTTATGGAATTTCGGATGAGATAGCCAAAAAACTCTATCTATGAGGCTGATAATGGTGCCTTTTTTATGGCAGAGAGGATGCTGCGACTCAAAATTTAAATATCTGCCTGAATACGTCGGCTTATGAAACAAATCAAACTCAATGCTCCCATTATTTATAATAATAGTGACGTCTAAAAAATTCAATCGGTTGTCAACCCCCTCCTCCATGGTGAACTGCAATCTAGGATGGAAAGAATTGAAAGTGTTTAAAACAATTTTAAGCATGGAGGGAGGGGCCGCCAACGCGATATCGTCAACATATCTAAAATAAAATGGAAATGACATTGGAATCGCAGCAATCGCTCTATACTCCAAATCTTGCAACGTGATATCCGCAATGATCGGTGAGAGAGGGGAACCCATAGGCGTGCCAAAAGTCTGTTGATAACATACATTATTAAACATAAAATAAGTCGAATTCATAATAAAACGAATTGCCAATAAAAATTCATCTCGTGGAATAATACACTCTTTTTCAATATACCCCCATCTGTTAATTAAACTATCGATAGCCATATCCAATGGTACGTTGGTGAACAATGATGCAACATCTAGTGAAACTAGCTTCACATCACTATCCACACATAAACCATTTAATTTGTTCACTAATTGGAAACTATCAGAAATAGCCGAATCAGGTTTCGGAATTGCCTTATGTATTATCTTATGTAAAAATTTTGCCAAGTAATAAAGAGGTGTATTCCTAGATGACACGATGACACGTAAAGGGCAATTCGGTTTATGCACCTTCGGCAGACCATACGCTCTCGGTAAAACCCCGTCCGTGCAGTTCAGGGATTTATATGTTGTTGAAGAAATGTAATTCTTCATTTTCCATCTATTTAAAATCCCGTGTAATTGATTAATTAGGTTCCTAGTCGGATCTTTTTTAACAACAGTATAAGTATCCCGGTCAGCCAGCAAATCACACATTTTGTCCATGTACATATCTCTGTTCATCGCAACCGTGATATTACCCTTATCCGCCTTCATAAATAAAATATCGGGATTATCTTGGATGAATTTACCCGTCAATTTGTAAGCCTTACAAAAACTATTTTTTGTGTGAGCTTTTCCAGACATGGAAATATGGAACTTATTTATTATGGGAAAGGCTCTATTTCTGACTGCAGATCGTTTTTCCACAGGGAGTTTAAAAATATTTTGTTCTATATTTTTCAACAACTCTATGGTGGTTTTATCTTTGTCAAATACTGGCAGACAGAAGTTCTCTCCTAACCGCAACAAATCTCAAATTTCACACGGTATCGATACGGATGATAAAATATGGCTTATATTTTTTGGAACGTATATATGTATTATTTAAAAAATAAAAATGTAATTAAATAAATTACATTTATTTGAAAGAAAAACGTAGAGGAGACAAGGGTTGATTGTAACACGAGTAAAAAGTAATAATCTTTAAAATTAATGAAAAACATATTTTATAGCAGCACTAAAAAGAGATAAATGCTCGGTAAACTTGTATTGAACGTTTATCTCTCCTTTTAGCACTGCTATAGCACTGCTATGAATTTAATTTTAAATATTGGTACTTTTACTCGTATTAAAACCAATCTTTGTCTCTCTTATATAAAACTCTTTTATGACGTATAAATTATATCACTATAACATTCCATTTCCTATTACAATGATGTCATAATGACATCACATCTGTATAAATTACATCACTGTAACATACCATTCCTATCACAATGATGTCATAGTGATATCACATCTGTATAAATTACATCGCTATAACATTCCATTTCTTATCACAATGATGTCATGATGACATCACATCTGTTACGAAGCGGACATTCGCACGTCACTATGACATCACTGTGATTTTATTTTGACATATTTTATCGTCACAGAGCAATGTCTTTGTGACATTACTGTGACATTTTTTGCTATATGGGTATATATCTTTGTAACTAAGCTTTAAATTAAAATTTTATTAAAGTAAACTCCACTTGAAATTAACTGAAGAATATAATTATGTTGACCATTTAACTCTACAAAGTTTAGTTTGCGAGAAACTCGTTTTTTTCAATCGCTTTAACTCGAAAATTATCGACTTCTCAACATTTTCGCTGAGGAAAAATGATTTCCAAATTGGCCAGAGAATTCGGTATTATATGTCATATATGTTTATTTAGTTACACCCAGTATATATATATATATATATATATATATATATATGTATATACATATACAGGGTGTAACTAAATAAATCACACGCACACGTACTTACGAGTATGCGCGCGCGCACACGCACACTTATACACACATACACATGTTTATATATATATATATAAACATGTATATGTGTGTATAAGTGTGTGTATAAGTGCGCGCGCGCGCGCGCATACTCGTAAGTACGTGTGCGTGTGCGTGTGCGTGCGTGTGTGTGTGTGTGTGCGCGCGCGTGTGCGTGTGCGTGTGTGTGTGTATGTGTATAAATTGAAAGGATTCTATCAGGTATAGATGAAATTTAAATAGTTACTTTATTGCCAAAAATTAATTTTTATTAATTTATTTTTATGAGAAAAATTTTTATTATATTGTAAAATTAATAAAAAAAACTTGATTTTATATCGTGAAATTAATAAAAAACTTGGTGGAAATATATTAATTCAAACTTCATGTATGTATATATACGTATATAATTTCAAATAAAGAGTATATGTATAATTACCATATTGAGTTTTAGAATTTAAAATGTTTTGAATAGTAACTGGTTCATAAATTTTAGTTTCCTCATATTCTCGAATTTTTCCAATGACATTCACAACTGTATAATCTTTGATAGTTAAATCCATAGGGACATTTCCTAAACTCTTAGAATAACGTTTTTGAGAAAAAGCTCCGGATACATGTACCACCTATATACATATAAAAAATATAATTATTAATTTTATAAAATACTTATTAATTATGAAATTTATTATTAAAAATGTTCATCAATAGAAAAGTTTAAATTTTGCAACAATTGTTGTAAGATGACTTTGAAACATATTTGCTAAAAAAGAATTTTCTAAAATTATAAGTTATAAATATTGTAATAAGAAATGTTTTTATGTATACATACATACATACATTTTAAAATTATTTATAATGAAATAAATAATGAGATAAATATTTAACAAAAGTCAATTTCTTTTACAATATTTATAACTTATAATTAGAAAATGATTTTTTAACAAAAAATGTGTTTTGTAAAGTCATTTTACATTATTTATTATAAAACTTAAACTTTCCTATATGAGTTTTTTATATTCAAGATAAAAACAAATTTACATTAAAAAATTTGTTATCAAAATTAATTGATCAATTGTAAATAATTTTTTTAAATTATAAAATTGATTTTTTATTTGTAATATTTTACTAACAGTAAATTAACATTATTTCTAAATGTTAAAATTTAGTTTTGTTATATATAATTTATAAATTATACTTCGGCTCGTATACAATTAAAATATGTGATATAATAAAAGGCCAACTTAACGAGCTTATATGCTATTAATTGAAAAATTTATTTATTAATTTACGTCATACTATACAAAAGTTGAGATAAACGTTTCGACTGTACGACAGTCTTTTTCAATATCCTAATAATATGTTAAAAAATTAATTTAGTCATATCGACCTTATTATACAATAAATACAACAATTATGAGATTATATGACGAACGCAGTACAAAATTCATGTTTGTTGGCATGAGTTAGAGCGTCAGATGCTGTTATATTATGTAACGACATTTTTTGTCACGAACATAACACTTTTTTTAAAAAAATTATTTCTTTTTACTTAACATAATCACAATGTGTACTTTTTTAAAAAACAAGATATCGATTTGTTTTTTAAAAAAGTACACATTGTGATTATGTTAAGTAAAAAGAAATAATTTTTATAAAAAAAGTGTTATGTTCGTGACAAAAAATGTCGTTACATAATATAACAGCATCTGACGCTCTAACTCATGCCAACAAACATGAATTTTGTACTGCGTTTGTCATATAATCTCATAATTGTTGTATTTATAATAAGGTCGATATGACTAAATTAATTTTTTAACATATTATTAGGATATTGAAAAAGACTGTCGTACAGTCGAAACGTTTATCTCAACTTTTGTATAGTATGACGTAAATTAATAAATAAATTTTTCAATTAATAGCATATAAGCTCGTTAAGTTGGCCTTTTATTATATCACATATTTTAGTTTTGTTATTAATTTTTATTATTAATAATTTTTATTAAAAAAAAACATTTTTTATAGAATATTTTTATTAATAATTTTATCTCAATTTTTTATAGAATTGACATCATAAAATTAATTATTTATTTTATTGTAAGATTATTTATAAATTATGTTGATTTTTACATTTTATAATTATTTATAAAAAGATTTTTTAAGAACAGTTAATATTTTATGTAATAACAAATATATAAAATAATGTCTTAATTTATGTTGTAAACATTTGTAATAAAATGATTTTAATTTTGTGATAAAAACTTACAAATGATGTTTTAAAGTTATGTATAACTCGATTTATGTTATTGCCCCATATAGTAACTTGAACCTTCCAGTCTTTATTATTTTTCAAAATTACTCGACAACGTTGAACTTCACCATTTTTAGTTTTAACAGCAATTGTACTGTCGATTTGTTCCACCATACTGATAAAACACCTTAAAAAAAAATATATATATAAACAATTAATATTTTATATTTATTAAAAAAATAAAAAAATAATTAAAAGTTCAATAAAATTTTTAATAAATGTATCTTTTATACATCAATTACATTTATATGATTTTATGCTACTATTATATAGTTTTATTCTTAAACTGACAGAATTTTACAAATTTGACGATAATACTGAAATAGTGAGAATAAGTAATAAATATGAATAAAAAATTTATGAATAAAAAATTAAATATTAAAAAATTTTTAAAACTTACACTGTACCATCATTAGGTAACATAACTTCGAAAAGTTCTCTTGGTGAAACATATAATGTTGGATTATCACACAACTCACGATAAATGTCTGATTCGCTATCCATTTTCTTTGTAGCTTTATCCTAGAATTTTTAAATAAAAAATATTTCAATGTAACGTACACACGCAATTTTAAAATAAAAATATAAATAGCAACTAAAATTTAATATTATATAGTAAGAATATATATTTATAAGAATATATTATTATTAAGACAAATAATATAAATATTTTTAACAAAAATCAATTGGAATATAAATAATTGTAAAATAATTTTTTGTAATAGTTTATATTAGCAAATATATAAATGTTTAGTTGTAATTAATATAAGTTGTAAATAATTAATATAAGTTGTAATTAATATATGTAACAAATATTTAGCGAAAATTTTTTTGAAATATCATAATTAAGTGACTATAAGACGAAATATACAATATATGTATACAATATTTTAATTGTAAGATAGATTTAAGCACATATTTAATTATAAGTTATATAATTGTAATTAGTATAAATAAATTATTCATATAACTTCATATATATTTACCGTTTAGTTTAATAAATCACAAAGAATCAAATTTATATAATAATTATAATAATATTTCAATTTTATGCACAATTAATAATACTAAATGAATTATACGATGTCTGTTACTTTTAACGATGATGTTACCATCATTACGTAGCGATGTACATGTTAAAATATATGCGTAATGACATTACCATGATACAATGTTACATAGCAACCATCGTTATTAGGACTAAAGGATATCGCACACAAATTACATAAGCTGCATATGCATAGCATAAGACCTTATGGACCAATGAGCATCAAGCATTGAATCACATGCTCGATGTTCATTGGTCCATAAGGTCTTATGCTATGCATATGCAGTTTATGCAATTTGTGTGCGATAGCATTAAAGGCCGCCGCACACACTTTTGCATGACATATAATGTAAGTGTATAAAGAATTTGATTGGTTGAATTTTATTATGCATGTGCTGATGGACCAATAAAATGTCTAGATTCGAAAATTTTTCTATGCTACAGCCAATTAATACGTTTGAAAAATTTATTCTACGACAAATGTAATATCAACTGAACATGTCAACTTATTGCACAATAAATTTTTAGTTTTAAAGATTGGTAGCAATTGATTTGAAAATAAATAGTAGGTACACTACATACTCTAATTGTGTGTGACAACTTAAAAGGTTATAGATATCGTTACACCTTAAAAGAATTCTTAAAAATTCTTGAAAATTTCTCGTCGAGCAGCAAAAAAATTATTTGTTTCAATAATATATGAAGTGACAGATATAAGAACAATAAGGTAAATTATTTTGAAATATAATATGTCATAAGATCATTAAAGAAAATACAAAATCGCATTTAAAAATATAAATACTGTTATATTCTAATAATTGATTATGTAAATATATAACTTTAAAATACATATGCTGAGTATTGGAAAATTTAAATATATTTAAAGTATATATATATATATATAATATATATATATATATATATTATATATATATATATAATATATATATATATATATATTATATGTAAATATATGAGGTATTCCATTTCAAATCGTGCGTGCATGCGTGCGTGCGTGTGTACGTGTATAGTTTATATATATAAAACCAGTATTGAACAATGTATATAAATTTTATATAAATTTAATATTGTATGTAGTTTTTAAAAAATTTATGTAAAATTTATATTAATTAGTTTGTATAAAATTTATACAAGATATAGTATAAAAAGGATGGGATCGGTAAAATTATATATATATAGTTGTCTTAAAGAAAAAACTATATTTTATTTACATTAATTGATTTGTCTCATGTGCATAAAATATTAAGTAAACGATGTATATAATATTATGTATATATAAAATGTTAAAATTACACAAAATTAAACATTTCACGAGATATTTTGTAATTTATGTCAAAATACTGTTTAAAATATTATAACTAAAAAAAGTATTTAATAAAAAAATATTTTTTTGTAATATTTTGAAAAGCTCTCGAGATAAGGTATAGAAAAATATCAAATAAAAATGTGGGTTTTCATTTAAAATTTTAAAGTTGACTTTGAGATTTTCTTTATAACTACACTTAAGATCAAATGTGTATTACCATTTCATATATTTTTTATATAATATATTTGTTACTATATTCTTGAAAAGAAATGATATCACTGCCAAAATATTTGCTGAAAATACAAAATAATATCAATTGATAATATATAATATATACCTATTAAATACATTGTCATATACATATAGATAATATAAAAATTTATTTGTTTAAAAGATAAAATAATAATTTTAAATAGTTTTGTGTTAATATAATTTTAATTTTTTTTTACAGTGGATTGATATTTGATTTTTGTTCGAAATTGAGAAGAAATTAATATAATTATTTCAGTCTGTATTTTTCTGTCTAAAAATCGATATTTTCTTCCGATGAATATGCGAAAAAACCGCGGAAAAAAGGCTCGCCCGATATAAACAAGTAGGCGATAAATCAGGATTATTTTAACAAGCTGTCAATAACAACAACATTGCTTAACCGAAAGCAACGATCACCGCATTGATTATCAATGTAATAGACATGCGCCGTTCGATCACGTGGCTTCCGAAAGCCAATCGATCTCGCTATCGAGCATTTCGCGCATGTCAGGTGCGTGCTTGTTTCGCGTAAATTACGGGGCCTCCAATAAAGACAGGCGCCCTCGCGTCACCTTCGAACATTTTTAAATAACCGAAATTAATTGGTGAAGTAAAAATTAGTGGGGCTTCAGTACCGCACCGATAAAAGAAGCGCCCACCAAAATTGGGCGGCTAGTCTCTCGAGTCTCAGTACGTACAACCGCTATTAAACCGCTTATAAATTACCGCAATTATTACCGCAATTATTACCGCACACTCACTTGGAAATCGATCTCGGCTTATCTATTGGAACTTTGTAAAATTACTGTATCGTTAAATTGTGAAAGTAAATTCTGTGTTAATTATTGAAGAGTGAATGATTTCTATCGGCCTTCTAATACGCGCTCTCCTTCTCGCGTTCGCGCAAACATAACATTTTGGTCCTTCGAGCCGGATATTTTATCAGTTCGTCGCGCCGGCACGCGTGTGAACATTCTTGAAGACGAGAGTGAAGTGTCTGAAAAAGAAATACTGTAAGTGTCACATCATGGATGCCGCTATATTATTAGATAGTCAGCGTGAGATCCAAGTTCGAATCTCACGCTCGGTCGAATACCTGAAGAAGATGGGCGCTCCTAACATCACATCCAGTGCCGTAACTACCCGCATCAGACTTCTTGATCAAGCCTGGGATAAGTTCGTCATCCAGCACGATCAGCTGCGTATTGCCTTGAAAGATAAGTTCAGAGAAAGTGATTACGTTACTTCAGGACTCCATGATTTGACTGAAAATACGTACGTACAGCAAAGGAGCATCCTGGACGGCTACGCTGAACGCATTCGGTCAGCCTCGGAAACCGTCAAGCTAAACGAAGCCGCTCCTCGAACCGCATTACCTCGAGTCAGGATTCCGCAGTTTTCGGGAGCTTACTCCGAGTGGCCAACCTTCCGAGATCTCTTCCTGTCTGTCGTCGGTGATAACGCCACCATCTCTAACATCGAACGCCTGCATCATCTTCGGTCGAGTTTGAACGGACAGGCTGAAAAATTGATAAGTTCATTACCGGTGACAGGAGACAACTACGAACGTGCATGGATGATACTGTGCAAACACTACGAAAATGAGAGAGAACTCATCCGATGCAACTTCGCCGCATTCACCGCCGTGCCGAGAATGAAGAACGGAACTGCTGACGAACTGCATCGCATCCACAACGCTGCCGTCACAGTCGTCAACGCACAGGAGAGTATAGGTCGTCCCATTGAATCTCACGGAATGGACCTCCTAAACTATCTTATCGTCGAGCAATTCGACGCACACACTCGAATGGAATGGGAAAATTCCATATCCGACTCCAACAAGTCACCATCGCACGAAACACTTTTGGAGTTCATGACGCGACGGATGTTCACACTTAACGCCGTGCATCCGAAGACTCTCAAGAAGAACTTCGGAGAGTCTTCACGAACGGCGAAGACACATGTTGCGAAGCACGGAACTGACCTTCCACAATGCGCACTGTGCCATGAGAAGCACCATCTGATGACGTGTCGCGAATTTAAGACGAAATCCGCGGCAGATCGAAAGGCCTTCGTTGAGACGCACAGACTGTGTTTCAACTGCCTCGGAAATCATTATCTTACAAAATGTCAGTCGAAGAAGAACTGCTACACATGCAAGGCACGTCATCACACTTCACTGCACGACGCATACAGCACGGTCACCGCACAAACACCAGAAGCCACTTCACTCGCCGCACTGCACAAAGCCAAGGAGCAGAAGGCTGTACTCCTCGCCACTGCTCGGGTGAACGTAGCCGATCGCCATGGAGCACCGCACGACGTCCGAGCACTGATCGATCAGGGATCAGAGGTGTCGATCGTTTCTGAAGCACTGGTGCAACGACTGAACCTGCCTCGATCACGCACCGACATGGCCATCTTTGGGATCGGAGGCGCACGACCAGGATCAACGCGTGGCAAGGTCACGCTGCACCTCACTTCGGACATCACGAACGCCCGGCTCTCCGTGATTGCGTTTATACTCCCACGCCTGTCACTTCTTCAAGGCTCCACGTCCAGCACACCAGAAGATTGGCCGCATATTCGAGGACTCCAACTGGCGGATCCTCAATTTCGCGAGAACGATCCAGCCGAGCTACTCCTGGGAGCGGAGGTGTGCTCCTTAATTCTTGAAGAGGGTCTACGCAAGGGTGGACCTCAGATGCCAGTCGCGCAGAAGACATCGCTAGGATGGATCCTCTTTGGAGGCTCCGGCGTCGCATCCGCAGAAGAGCACCGTCGCACATTCCAGTGCACTGCCGATCACGAGCTATTCGAGCTGGTGCAGCAGTTTTGGGAACAGGAACGGGAGCCCAACGCAGTCACGACACTCTCCGCCGAAGAGCAGCAATGCGAGGAATTCTTCGTGCACACGCACACTCGCACCTCTTCAGGACGATACGTGGTGAAGCTGCCGTTCTCCTCACCAATCACTGCACTCCGCGAAACCCGCAAACCAGCCGAGCGGCTTCTCACAACGATGGAGAGGCGATGCGTCCAGGACCCTCGATTCGGCAATCTGTATCGCAGCTTCATGACAGAATACGAAGACCTGAAACATATGACGCTGGTGACATGCTCCACAACGAGCAATCAGTCAACGTACTTACCACATCATGGAGTACTCAAGGAGTCCAGTGCCACGACGAAGCTGAGGGTCGTGTTCAATGGGTCGCAGCGAACGCGAACTGGAGACTCTTTAAACGCACACCTCATGACTGGAGCAAATCTTCTGCCAGCTCTTCCTGACGTACTACTCCGATGGCGTCAACACCAGTATGTCTTCGTTGCTGATATAGAGAAAATGTATCGGCAGATACTCGTGCATCCGGATGACTGCAGATTCCAAACGATCCTGTGGCGTCATTCAACTGATGATGAAGTGCGAGAGTACCAGCTGAGAACGGTCACCTACGGTCTGGCGTGTGCTCCGTTTCTCGCCATACGGACACTCCGTCAGCTCGCAACGGACGAAGAAGAGCAGTTTCCTCGTGGCGCCGTAGCTCTGCGTCGAGATTGTTATGTCGACGATGTGGTCACCGGCTCAAATACGCTGAACGATGCGATCGCACTCCAGATGGAAATTCGCAACCTCTGCTTGGCGGACGGATTTCCGTTGAAGAAGTGGGCAGCCAACGACGAGAGGATCCTGACTGGAGTACCAAGCGATCATCGTTTGCAGCAATTGCCGCCAGCTTGGGAAGGAGAGAGTCACTCCACGCTAGGACTCCGCTGGCACCCGCAACACGACCAGTTCTCTTTCGTGTTTCATCCGCACGCTGCCATCAACCACACGAAGAGAACGGTTTTATCCGAAACCGCACGGCTCTTCGATCCAATGGGGTGGCTCGCTCCAGTCGTGATTCGAGCAAAAATTCTCATTCAATCCACGTGGCTGCAAGGATTGGACTGGGACACCCCGCTGCCGCCATCCGACGCTCGAGAGTGGCAACGTCTTCTAGAAGAACTCCATCTTCTAGATCAGGTGCGAATAAAACGCTGGCTCGGGACCGGAGCAGATAAGGCCTCGCTGCAGCTTCATGGCTTCGCCGATGCATCCGAACGAGGATATGCAGCCGCAGTATACATCCGCATCACTGAAAGGGACGAAACGTCAGTAAGGTTATTGATGGCCAAAAGCAAGGTAGCACCCGTCAAACAAGTGACCTTGCCGAGGCTGGAGTTGTGCGCCGCCACGCTACTCACCAATTTGACGCGACATGTCAAACAAACGCTCGACCTGACAACATCAGACACGTACTTATGGTCAGATTCAACAGTGACCCTCCAATGGATTCGCGGTCACTCCTCACGCTGGAAGACTTTCGTCGCCAATCGAGTCGCTCACATCCAGACGCAGCTGCCTAATGCACAATGGAGACACGTAGCTGGTCGCGACAACCCTGCGGACTGTGCATCAAGGGGTATTAATCCAAGCGAACTAATCAATCACGCTTTATGGTGGACAGGACCTACCTGGTTGTCACAGCTCGAATCGGCCTGGCCAAATTCCGTGATGGAGATCCGAGGAGACGACGTGCCAGAAAGGAAAGCCACGAGCCTGATGACTGTCAACCGGGTCATCGTCGAGCCAGAAATCCTGCTCCGCTTCTCATCTCTGCATCGCCTGCTACGGATATCCGCATGGTGCCGTCGCTGGCTGCGCGCTTCTGAGCCGACTCACACCGCTGGACTAACGTTGAGTCCTGAGGAACTCGACATGGCACTCTTTCGCTGGCTTCGAGAAGTGCAGACACTGCACTTCACGGACGAGATCACCGCAGTCGCAGCTGGACGCTCCGTCGCACCACGCAGCACATTAGTCAAGCTGACTCCGTTCCTCGACGACCATGGTGTTCTGAGAGTGGGAGGTCGGCTTAAGCACGCCCTGCTGACACAAGATGAGAGGCACCCGATGATCATTCCAACCTCGTCGTGGCTGACTCGTCTGCTCGTGGAATCCTGTCACCGTCGGACGCTGCATGGCGGAGTGCAACTTACTCTGGGGCTGCTTCGACTGCGCTTCTGGATTCCACGAGGACGCACAGTTGTGAAACAGCAACTACATCGCTGCATCACCTGCACAAGATGGCGAGCAACGACGCTGCAGCCACCGATGGGTAATCTACCCCGCGATCGGGTCACTCCGACTCGGCCATTTCTGCGCACCGGAGTGGACTATGCAGGACCTATCCTCATCCGAACGAGCAAGGGACGAGGACACCGCGCCTATAAGGGCTATATCGCAGTATTCATCTGTTTTTGGTCCAGAGCCATCCACCTCGAACTTGACTCGGATTACTCTTCAGAGGCCTTCATCGCCGCTTTACGTCGCTTTGTCTCACGTCGAGGTCTCTGTACGGACATATATAGCGACTGTGGAACGACCTTCATCGGGGCTGACCGCACTTTACGGGAACTCTTCGTCGCTGCATCCACAGAGGGCCGTGGAATCGCACGCGTAGCTGCTGAACATGGCATACGGTGGCACTTTAATCCACCAGCAGCTCCGCACTTCGGCGGATTGTGGGAGGCAGCCGTCAAATCCGCTAAGTATCACTTGCGGAGGGTGATAGGTGAAACCACTCTCACCTTTGAGGAACTGACCACTCTCCTCACACAAATTGAGGCCTGTTTAAATTCTCGTCCATTACAGGCACTCTCTGACGATCCAGACGATATTACAGCACTGACTCCGGGCCACTTCCTGATCGGCGCGCCGCTTCTCGCCATCCCGGAGCCAGTACAGGAGGACACCAGTGGATCCGCAGCATCACGATGGCATCATCTCCAGGCGATGCGAGATCACTTTTGGCAAAGATGGTCGGGAGAGTACATCCATGGACTCATCTCACGACCTAAATGGTTGAAGGTCGATACCACACCTCACATCGGAGCACTCTGCCTTGTGCGCTCCGAGATTTCGCCTCCAAACCGATGGCCTCTCGCCCGGATCACAAAACTGCATCCCGGCGACAACGGGATCGTACGCGTGGTCACCGTTCGAACCGCGACCTCCGAGCTCGTGCGTCCGCTCGTAAAAATCGTCTTACTTCCCGACTTCACAACGGACGTAACGACACGCAACGCATAGACAGAAATACACGACACATCACATACGCACTGTAACCACTGTTCACATTCACACGCATTATTTCACATCGAAACCGCGTGTCACTATTCTCAGCTGATCGCACCACACTGTCAACACGTGTTCATCGTTTCAGCTGATCGAGCGACATTCCACGCGATAATCACGTGTATCTCGCCGCGCCGGCGCGCGCCTACCCCACTATCAATCGCGATCGAACATTCATAGCGTCTTATTGTCAGCGGGTGACAAGGCGGGCGGGATGTTCGAAATTGAGAAGAAATTAATATAATTATTTCAGTCTGTATTTTTCTGTCTAAAAATCGATATTTTCTTCCGATGAATATGCGAAAAAACCGCGGAAAAAAGGCTCGCCCGATATAAACAAGTAGGCGATAAATCAGGATTATTTTAACAAGCTGTCAATAACAACAACATTGCTTAACCGAAAGCAACGATCACCGCATTGATTATCAATGTAATAGATATGCGCCGTTCGATCACGTGGCTTCCGAAAGCCAATCGATCTCGCTATCGAGCATTTCGCGCATGTCAGGTGCGTGCTTGTTTCGCGTAAATTACGGGGCCTCCAATAAAGACAGGCGCCCTCGCGTCACCTTCGAACATTTTTAAATAACCGAAATTAATTGGTGAAGTAAAAATTAGTGGGGCTTCAGTACCGCACCGATAAAAGAAGCGCCCACCAAAATTGGGCGGCTAGTCTCTCGAGTCTCAGTACGTACAACCGCTATTAAACCGCTTATAAATTACCGCAATTATTACCGCAATTATTACCGCACACTCACTTGGAAATCGATCTCGGCTTATCTATTGGAACTTTGTAAAATTACTGTATCGTTAAATTGTGAAAGTAAATTCTGTGTTAATTATTGAAGAGTGAATGATTTCTATCGGCCTTCTAATACGCGCTCTCCTTCTCGCGTTCGCGCAAACATAACAATTTTTATCGTTGAATATATATGATCCAACTGAATATATATGAGCAAAATATAGCATATTCAGGTATTATTTTATTTTTTATTTGAATTAATAATAAATATTTCACATAATAAGACAAATATATATAAATAATAAATAAGCTAATATATATAAATAATAAATAAGCTAATATATGTAAATAATAAATAAGCTAATAAAAATATTTTGTTTCAGGTTTGGTAGCCACTTATATTTTTTGGCTAAAACAAAGCTCCAATCCAGCTTTTGTAATTTGATAATTGGACATAATTGTGAAAATTTAGATAAAAATTTGACATAAATATTTGACATTATAGTTGTAACACTACAAGTATTATTTGATATTTTAATTGTTGATATTTGAAATTTGTAAGAAATTAATGAATGTTTGATTTACATTTAAATATTTTATTATCAAGAACACTATACATATACTTGTTACATAACAATTATATTTGCTATATAAAATTAAATTAAATTTTTATTTGAATGTTAAATTAATATTATCGTGTTATAGTTATTTATTATTAAATTGATATTTAATGTAAGTGCAATATTGAAATTTATAATTTAACAACTGTGTAAAATAAAAACAGTTATTTTATGTAATATTTTATTTAATTTTAAATCATCAGTGTGCTATTTTCATTTAAATAAAATTTAATAAAATTATATAATAGTCTGTTATTTAATTTATTAACTACAAATTTATTAACTAAAAATTAATTTAAAATTTATATAAACAAATATTTTGTTTGTATATACATTTATATTTGTTACATTTTATAATATTTAAATTTTATTGATCTGTGTAAACATTTAACAAAAAAGATTTAATTAAAATAATTTAAAAATGGGTAAACGTAAAGCTATTCGTACTCGAGAGGAAGAAGAATAATTTCAGCGATTAAAGAGAGAACAAAAGGCTTTAAATCAACAAAAATACCGCGAGAGAAAAAAAGAAAATGCAACAAACAATATAGCTGAGTCATCTAAAGTTTGTGAATCAAGAAATTTATTAAATAATAGTTCATCAGTTGCAGTGTCTAAATCGCAAAATCCTTTGGTCACAAACAATATTTATCTTGCTTCATCAGTAATAAAATGTGTTATTACAACGTCGACTTTGAGCAATTCTGTTACTACAATTAACAATTGCATATCAAAGTTATCGAGCAATAGTTCTTTGATAACTTCAAATTCAAAACTTGATAACGATAATGTTAATATAATTAAAAAAACTGTCAACCATGAACAAAGTACACTTACAAGTGTTGAAAATACTACAGATTCAAGTCAATTAATTTCAGTAAATATAAATGATAATTTTTCCGAAATTGATAATATACAATTACAAAATATCACAGATAAAAGAAAAATGCAAAATTGTCGAGCCAATTATAAAGGATTTCAAAACATAAATTATCATAATATAAATCAACATTACATAGGAAAAATGGAAGTAGAGTGCAAATATTGTAAAGCAAAACATTTTCACGCTGAAAAAGTTTATAATAAATGTAATTCATTCAATGATTGTTGTAGTCATGGAAAAGTTATATTGGAATCTCTATCACCATTTTCTGATGAACTACAACAGTTATTTTTTGGAAGTTTTTGAAAGAAAAGTTAGGCATCAACGAACTAATCGCATACGATCCTGTAAGTACTTCTAGATTCATGTGCATAAAATTCAAAGCCATGATTGATTTTATTTGTTCGTCCGATAATCCTATAGGAAAGGTTATTCATTACTTCTGGCGATTGGAATATCAACGTAGAAGTATCCAGCACATGCATTGTATGATTTGGATGCTCCAGTATTAGGAAAATCGCCGGATGAAGAAGTTGCTACGTTTATTCAAAAATACGTAACGTGTGAAATTCCAGATGAAAATGTTTCGCCAACGTTGTACGATACGGTAATAAGTGATCAGAATCATAAACATAACTCGTGTTGCATGCGTACGAAAAAAACGGAAACTAATATATACAGAAAGTGTCGGTTCGATTTTCCTCGGCCAGTTACTGAGAATTTCGTTTTAAGAGACGTTATCACTTCGATAGTCGGTAGCAAAAATTTACGCAGTAAGAGCAGATTGTACGATCTTCCTCGCAAGGAGTCGGAAAGGTTTATAAATGATTATAATCCGGCTATCAAATTAGCCTGGGAGGGAAATATGGACATACAATTTATTAGAGAAAAATCAGAGTTTTTAAACTCATATTTAACAAAATACACGACAAAGTCGGAAAAATGCAATACAGACTTTAAAGTGATAGATTCGAATAAGTCCTTGGCATCGAAACTGTGGAATTTTGCAATGCGTTCATTAAATAACAGAGAATGCGGTGCTTTAGAAGCTGCGGATACACTATTA
>NW_028191066.1:0-35763 GCF_048542155.1 Nylanderia fulva | reverse complement strand
GCCATTGTTTAAGAGTCTATTGTCAAGCAAACGGATTCTGCGGTCAAAAATAGGGTTTACTAATAAAAAAAATGCGTTATAAACCTCAAACAACCTTGAAAATTGACCTCAAGGTCAAGCTAGTCAAAGTGATTTACACTTTTACAATTCATTGATTTTGTTTAAGCATTATGCACATTTGTGTTACCCAGAAAACCACGTCATTTCAGGAAAAGTACACCAGATCGTTTTTCAGGCATTTCATCTTTATTTTTGACCTTTCCAAGGTCGCAAAAATAATTTTTTCATAAGACAAGTTTGATGTAAAATTTTCCGCTCTTTCAAAATCCGCAGTCAAAAATAGGGTGTTTCATTTAAAAAAACCATCGTGACCTTGAAATAACCTTCAAAATTGACCTCAAGGTCAAAACCAATGGTACAATTGAATGACCCTCTCTGTCCTGGTCAACTTTTATCTAAACCATTTTTTCGTAGATACCGTAATTTGGAAGATATTCGGATCCATAGATTACAATGACTCACCCTATATATAAAGTGTCTTTTCGATTTTTTTTAGGATCTATAATATTAAAAATACATGTCCACTTTTATACAAAAATTTTTTAATGATGTTTGAAATATATTTTTAATATATTTTTTCCCTATCGTCATTGATCACACTATTTTCGAGTGTACGTTTCTTATGTTAGAGCGGTATATTCTAAATATAGCAAATGTTTCGAAATCTTTTGTTAAGGGATTAGACTGTACTGACCGGTCGAAAAAATAAATAATTTTAAAGCATGAATTACTAAGAAATAAAAAAAAGCTATAAACTTGTAATTTAGTACTTTATTTAAGTATGCGAGGGGTATAAAAGCATGTAAAAAGAAAACGTAAATAATATTTTTAATATCATTTATTAAATGTTAAAAAAAACTAATTTTTTTTATTAGTGTCGAAGATTTTTCGGTATGTACTCATTGGATCGACTTAAAGTTTTTTTTTTTTTATTAACCTTTCTCTAAACATTGACATAGGATTTTTTCAATATCATTGTTAGTTTGCAAAATATTAACAAATTAATTAACAATTTTTATGCTAAAAATCAAACCAAAATTTCAACAAATTTTTTTATCGTGTACTTAAATAAAGTACTAAATTACAAGTTTATAGTTTTTTTTATATTTCTTCGTAATCCATGCTTAAAAAGTATCTATTTTTCCGGTCGGCCACAGTAGTCTTTAAGGGGGATCAACGCTGTGATGGCTAAAAAAAGTAGCTCTTTTTTGCGAATTTTTTGGGATGCCCATAAAGCAGGTAGTTAAATAAATGTTTTTGCATTGAATTTATTGTTCTTTGAACTATTAAAAAATATTTTTTTATTTAGTTAAATACATTTTTATTTTAATATAAAATGTATTTGTAGTAGACTCTGTATTATCTATCGGCCTTGCACGTGGAGTCCTTAAAAGTCATCTAAAATTTAAAAAGTCAAAATTTTTTTGAAATATATAAATATATTAGTTTCAGTTAAGCGTACAGAAATTTTAATGTCTTCATTATTCGTAAAATGGTGCATTTTTAAATAAAATTTTAAAATTTTTCAAAAAAAGAAAACCGTTTTTTATCGTACAAATCATAAAAATAGGAAATTTTAATTGTAAAAAGAAATCTGTACGCTAAACTGAAACTACATTTATATACTTCAAAAAAATCTTGGGTTTTTTAATTTCAAATGACTTTTGAGGATCCCAGGTGCAATAAAACCGATAAATAATGCAGAGTCTACTACAGACACATTTTATATTAAAATAAAAATGTATTTAATCAAATAAAAAATATTTTTTAATAATTCAAAGAATAACAATTTAATTCAAAAACATTATTTATCTATCTGCTTTATGGATGTTACAAAAAATTCGCAAAAAGGGTTACTTTTTTAAGCCGTTACAGTATTGATCCCCTTTAAACAATTAACATATTTAAACTAGGTTTTATACTATTTCTATATAAAACTTCTATTAAAAATTTACAGTATATAACTTCATTATGTCATGAAATTGTTTGTTTTCTTGGATTTTTTTTGTGTATTTTTGAAATTTTTTTCTTCAGCAATTACATTCCTACATAATTTTATCATATGTCATAGGTTCATAATTATATGTATAAACATTTGTATTATTTGTACATGTTTAAATGATGTTTTTATTTGTTTTGGAATAAATATACACCCTAGTTTTTTAAAAAGTATTAAAATTTACCGGAGCACATCACAAAAGTTATGGATCTAATTTTAATACTACTGTTATATAATTTTTCGCAAATAGTACACTGTAAAAAAAATAATCAATCTAACAGATAATTTAGTTCAATACGCACAACAACATATTTATTTAAATAAAGCAAAAATATATTTGAATTGATAAAGTACCTACTTAATTGTAGATAGCATATTTTATTGATTTAAATATATTTTTACTTCATTTAAATAAATATTTTGTTAGGCGTATTGAACAACATTATCTGTTAGATTAACTTTTTTTTTACAGTGTAACTATTTGTTTAAAGTTTCGGCAGATGCCTTTAAAGTTTGTGCAAATTCCTTCATTTAATCTGAATAATATTGATGATATTTTGAAGTATTGTTATTGTTAAATTCATTTGTAATTCTAAATCAAAATCCGAAAACTTTTTCAGCAAAATATTTTTTGAGCTATCTGTGCATGTTCCTTTTTCTTTCAGATATTTTAATAACCCAGCAATCTTTTTTATTTATAATGACACACACACACATATATATATATATATATATATATATATATTCACAAATTAAAAATTTCCTGACAATATATATGATTTTTAATTAAAAAATATATTCATGTAAAAAATTAATTATTAACCCTTACTCCGTATTGTTATTTTTGGCACCTATAGACACCGTACAGGTGGGTCAATTATTTTTGATGCATCTTATTAATTAGTGAAAGTGTTTAAAAAAATTTTTTTAAATTCATACACCTTCTTTGATCTTTCTAAATAGACTAGAATAATAAATTTGAAAAATAATTTACTTAAATATATTGTTCTTGCAAATATGTGAAGTAGAAATATAATACTTTTAGAAATTACACGGACATAAATCGCCCACCAATACGAATTAAGAGTTAATTGCATTTTAATTTTGTGGCATTTGTGAGCATTTCTGATATTAGCTATTATATATTTAACATATTAAATAAATTAAATTAAAATATATTACGTATTTAAGTAATATATTAATTATTATAATTATTATATTGCATTTAATTGTAGAAATGGAAGATGATAAATCATTGCTTAGAAATAATAGTACAAATAATGCTCTGAAAAAAAAGATAATAGTGAAAAGAATGTCTTCGAGGAAAGCTTTTGCTTGCCTGATGAGCTAAATAAAAATTTAGATTTGGCTGATGTAGAGAACAAACCACCTGCGAGAATAGCATCACTGGCTAAGTACGTGTAAATATTTTATTTAATATTTCCTATTGTAAATTTCTTATATATATATATATATATAAGAAATTTACAATAGGAAATATTTTGGGTGATAAATTAAAATGAATCACCCTGTGTATATATATACAGGGTGACCCATTTTAACTTAGGCAGCCAAATAACTCGAAAAATAAGCACACTACGAAAAAATGTTTATAATCAAAATTTCGTCATTTCGAGGGGGACGTACAATGACGTTAACATTAGCCCCCCCACCTCTCCCCCTAGGCGGTGAGGGGGGGCAAGTTTGAAATCTTAAATGGAAACCCCTATTTTTATTGCATATTCGGAATCTTTGGCTAAAAACACATACAATTTGTCTGAAACATTTTTCTCGATTCAAGATAGATGGCGCTGTAATCGACAAAATTCAATTTCTTCGATTTCTCTTACTGAGAACCCATGCTTACGATTCTGCAATACATTAACAATAAAAATACCACGTTTTTATTGTTAATACTCGAAATTAGTCTTAAAACAAACTTTTCATTATTTTTTATTACTCATTAATTACTTCTCAAGAAACTGCTTTTAGCGTAACCCAGGAACAACGACGTGGACGTAGCAGTTTTCTGTTCCCTTCGGGGTGCTTGATTAACGTGAGTCCCCTCGCCTCTCACAATTCGGGGTGCTTGAACGTGTGGTAACCCAGCCAGTGAAGGCAAGGTCGAGTAGTGACCCAGCCAGTGAAGGCAAGGTCGAGTGGTGACCCAACCAGTTAAGGCAAGGTCGAGTAGTGACCCAGTCAGTAAAGGCAAGGTCGAGTGGTAACCCAACCAGTTAAGGCAAGGTCAAGTAGTGACCCAACCAGTAAAGGCAAGGTTGAGTGGTGACACAACCAGTTGAGGCAAGGTCAAGTAGTGACCCAGCCAGTGAAGGCAAGGTCGAGTGGTGACCCAACCAGTTAAGGCAAGGTCGAGTAGTGACCCAGTCAGTGAAGGCAAGGTCGAGTGGTGACCCAACCAGTTAAGGCAAGGTCAAGTAGTGACCCAACCAGTAAAGGCAAGGTCGAGTGGTGACACAACCAGTTGAGGCAAGGTCAAGTAGTGACCCAGCCAGTGAAGGTAAGGTCGAGTGATGACCCAACCAGTTAAGGCAAGGTCGAGTAGTGACCCAGCCAGTAAAGGCAAGGTCGAGTGGTGACCCAACGAGTTAAGGCAAGGTCAAGTAGTGACCCAGCCAGTAAAGGCAAGGTCGAGTGGTGACTCAACTAGTTAAGGCAAGGTCAAGTAGTGACCCAGCCAGTGAAAGCAAGGTCGAGTGGTGACCCAACCAGTGAAGGCAAGGTCGAGTAGTGACTCAGCCAGTGAAGGCAAGGTCGAGTGGTGACACAACCAGTTAAGGCAAGGTCAAGTAGTGACCCAGCCAGTGAAGGCAAGGTCGAGTGGTGACCCAACCAGTTAAGGCAAGGTCGAGTAGTGACCCAGTCAGTGAAGGCAAGGTCGAGTGGTGACCCAACCAGTTAAGGCAAGGTCAAGTAGTGACCCAACCAGTAAAGGCAAGGTCGAGTGGTGACACAACCAGTTGAGGCAAGGTCAAGTAGTGACCCAGCCAGTGAAGGTAAGGTCGAGTGATGACCCAACCAGTTAAGGCAAGGTCGAGTAGTGACCCAGCCAGTAAAGGCAAGGTCGAGTGGTGACCCAACGAGTTAAGGCAAGGTCAAGTAGTGACCCAGCCAGTGAAGGCAAGGTCGAGTGGTGACCCAACCTGTGAAGGCAAGGTCGAGTAGTGACCCAGCCAGTGAAAGCAAGGTCGAGTGGTGACCCAACCAGTGAAGGCAAGGTCGAGTAGTGACTCAGCCAGTGAAGGCAAGGTCGAGTGGTGACACAACCAGTTAAGGCAAGGTCAAGTAGTGACCCAGCCAGTGAAGGCAAGGTCGAGTGGTGACCCAACCAGTTAAGGCAAGGTCGAGTAGTGACCCAGCCAGTGAAGGCAAGGTCGAGTGGTGACACAACCAGTTAAGGCAAGGTTAAGTAGTGACCCAGCCAGTGAAGGCAAGGTCGAGTGGTGACCCAACCAGTTAAGGCAAGGTCGAGTAGTGTCCCAGCCAGTGAAGGCAAGGTCGAGTGGTGACACAACCAGTTAAAGCAAGGTCAAGTAGTGACTCAGCCAGTGAAGGCAAGGTCGTGTGGTGACCCAACCAGTTAAGGCAAGGTCGAGTGGTGACCCAACCAGTTAAGGCAAGATTGCATTATTATCAGCTCTCTCCGCATGAAGGAGATGCTCAAAGTGTGCACCATTATTTTCTAAGGATAACAGTAATCGACAGCGAAAGTTACGTTGTACATTTTCTAGCATTAGAGGAGTTATAGCTTCACAAGCTCTTCTTATTCTTTCCATCATATTCAATCTTGTCGTTGGAGCTTCACTATACACTGCATCTTTAACGTATCCCCATAAAAGAAAATAAAGGGGGTTCAAATCCGGTGATCTCGGAGGCCACAGAACTGGTCCATCCCGCCCTATCCACCGATTTGGGAATCTTTGATTCAAAAATATCCGTACAAGACGAGCATAATGAGCAGGAGCACCATCTTGTTGATACCATAAATTTAGTCTAACTGCAAGGGGAACATTCTCTAGGTATGCTGGCAAATCATTTTCGAGGAAGTCTAAATACATTGGACTATTAATTGGACGTTCAAAAAAATGAGGTCCAATGACTTGGCCATTGCAAATGCCTACCCATACATACAAACTCCAACGATGTTGATTAAGCACCTCACGATACCAATGTGGATTTTCTGTTGACCAATAGTGGCAATTATGCCTATTGAGACTACCATTGCTGATGAATGTTGCTTCATCACTGAAACAAATATTACTAAAAAAATCTGGATTCTGATCTAACATCTCAAGAGCCCATCTACAAAATTGTACTCTGAGTACGTAGTCGGCCTCACTTAATTCCTGTACCAGAGTAATATGATACGGATGGTAATTGACTGATCGTAACAATCTATGTGCCGTAGTTTAAGGGATTCCCAGTTCTCGTTCTATTTGACGGGTACTAATATGGGGATTTTGATGAACCATAGCCAAAACTGCGAGCAATCTAGGGTCATTATTATTATGAAGTCTATTCCTTCGCCTTTCGCGATGAAGTGGATTATTACGAGATCTCCTTTCAATGTTTATAATTTGTTGATCAGTAGGATGGCGGCGATTTGGGAATCGCTCCGCATAAGTACGGGCAGTAAGTCTGTAATTTCTACCACATTCACCAATGGTTATAAGAATATCGACTACTTCTGTAGGCGTATAATTTGCCATTTTACCAGAATTTTATCAGAGTACAAATGTTAAAAAAATACATAAACACTTGTGACTTTGGCATTAAATGGAGTGCGCACTGAGTGTGCACTCGCCGCAGGGCGTTTCTTGTGCGGTACTTTGGACCATTCCAGTTGCTTAAAGGGCAGGTTACGCTAAAAGCAGTTTCTTGAGAAGTAATTAATGAGTAATAAAAAATAATGAGAAGTTTGTTTTAAGACTTATTTCGAGTATTAACAATGCACACTAGGTCTCTCAGGGAAAAACGCCATTAGTATCCCTCCAAAATTTTGTCCATTTAGTGCCAAAGTCACAAGTGTTTATGTATTTTTTTAACATTTGTACTCTGATAAAATTTTGGTAAAATGGCAAATTATACGCCTACAGAAGTAATCGATATTCTTGCCTTCACTGGCTGGGTCACTACTTAACCTTGCCTTAACTGGTTGGATCACCACTCGACCTTGCCTTAACTGGTTGGGTCACCACACGACCTTGCCTTCACTGGCTGGGTCACTACTTGACCTTGCCTTAACTGGTTGTGTCACCACTCGACCTTGCCTTCACTGGCTGGGTCACTACTCGACCTTGCCTTAACTGGTTGGGTCACTACTCGACCTTGCCTTCACTGGCTGGGTCACTACTTGACCTTGCCTTAACTGGTTGGGTCACCACTCGACCTTGCCTTCACTGACTGGGTCACTACTCGACTTTGCTTTAACTGGTTGGGTCACCACTCGACCTTGCCTTCACTGGCTGGGTCACTACTCGACCTTGCCTTCACTGGCTGGGTTACCACACGTTCAAGCACCCCGAATTGTGAGAGGCGAGGGGACTCACGTTAATCAAGCACCCCGAAGGGAATAGAAAACTGCTACGTCCACGTCGTTGTTCCTGGGTTACGCTAAAAGCAGTTTCTTGAGAAGTAATTAATGAGTAATAAAAAATAATGAGAAGTTTGTTTTAAGACTAATTTCGAGTATTAACAATAAAAACGTGGTATTTTTATTGTTAATGTATTGCAGAATCGTAAGCATGGGTTCTCAGTAAGAGAAATCGAAGAAATTGAATTTTGTCGATTACAGTGCCATCTATCTTGAATCGAGAAAAATGTTTCAGACAAATTGTATGTGTTTTTAGCCAAAAATTCCGAATATGCAATAAAAAATAGGGGTTTCCATTTAAGATTTCAAACTTGCCCCCCCTCACCGCCCAGGGAGAGAGGTGGGGGGGGCTGATGTTAACGTCATTGTACGTCCCCCTTGAAATGACGAAATTTTGATTGCAAACATTTTTTCGTAGTGTGCTTATTTTTCGAGTTATTTGGCTGCCTAAGTTAAAATGGGTCACCCTGTATATATATATATATATATATATACAGGGTGATTCATTTTAATCTATCACCCAAAATATTTCTTGATAGATTAGTCAGGGTGATAGATTAAAATGAATCACCCTGTATATATATATATATATATATACATATACAGGGTGATTTATTTTAATCTATCACCCAAAATATTTCCGTTTTTATAAATTTTATGAAGAAATGTTTCAGACAAAAGTTGTATGGTTTCGAAGGGGACATAAGATGGTACCATTGATTTAACTTTGGATAATCATATGAAGATCACGTGAAGGTAACCTTCAATTTCTTAAATAGAACCTACTATTTTTCATTACATATTCTTGTAGTTTACCTCGAGAGCTTTCCAAAACACTACAACAAAATATTTTTTCATTAAGTATTTTTCGAGTTATTAAGGCTGCAAATTTGCAGTATTTTGACATAAAATGTCAATTTTGTATTATGAAATATCTTGGGAAATATTCATTTTTCGATAATCATACCTTAATACTTTTATGCACAGAATAATGAAACAAATCAGTTGGTATAAAGAAAACACATAGTTACTTTTAAAAAAAATATGAAAATTTCAATAAGCAGTTACATAATTTTTCTTTAAAACAACTATGTGTTTTCTTTACACCAATTGATTCGTCTTATTATTCTGTGCATAAAAGTATTAAGGTATGATAATCGAAAAATGAATATTTCCCAAGATATTTTGTATTTTATGTCAAAATACTGCAAATTTGCAGCCTTAATAACTCGAAAAATACTTAATGAAAAAATATTTTATTGTAGTGTTTTGGAAAGCTCTCGAGGTAAACTACAAGAATATGGAATAAAAAATAATAGGTTCCATTTAAGAAATTGAAGGTTACCTTCACGTGATCTTCAAATGACTATCCAAAGTTAAACCAATGGTACCTTCTTATGTCCCCCTCAAAACCATATAACTTTTGTCTAAAACATTTCTTCGTAAAATGCATAAAAACGGAAATATTTGGGGTGATAGATTAAAATGAATCACCCTGTATATATATATATATATATATATATATATATTTATTGTTATGTCCGCGGATCCGATTTCGCGATATATTGATATCAGCCGCGACACGCAACGTCGTTCACTTGCGAACCGTGAAAGAAATCGTACTCGTATTTAGAGGAACGAAAGACTTTTATTAAAAGATATTAAATACAAGAAATACAATAAAGGGAAAATGGGAAATTATCGAACGAAAGCCGAATCCGCTCGTGACAGTTGCGGAATTCGAACTCAGAAGACGACAGCTGTTGATCAACAACCCTTGACGACGCCTTGACAAGGCGACGTTCGTAGATCTCATAGAAGACTCGATGACTCGATGTTCGAAGACAAATTCAGGGATCGTAGTATAACACGGACGTTACAATATATATATATATATATGTATCTAATGAAAATATTATTTACAGATTGCAAAAGAGAAAAGAAAAGATTCCAAAGCGGATTAATATCCGTTGCAAAGCTGATAGAGCAAAACTGAATGGCTGGGATTGCTGGCAATGCGAAAAAGTAATATTATATTAATATTACACCATTAATATAATAATATTACAATAAAATATATTTCTTGATAAGAAAGTATTAATTGTTATATATAATTTTTAGTATTACAAGGCTTTAACCCTATCTGAAGAGGAATTGCAAAAGCGAAGAAATCAATGTTCGCGGCATCGGCACAAGTACGAAAGACCGCGAACACCAGAAGGTACTCATATATATTTTACGTTTCTCATTATTTCATATATATACATATATAAGGTGTTTTTCAGTGTCGTAAAATAAAACTGCCTTGAGTTTCTGTAAATGAAAGATTCTATATTACCAATATAAATTGTACTTAAAATTACATTGCTTTACGTTACCTGTAAATGAAAGAAACAACATTCACAGCTAATATTTCACTCTCTTATTATTAATCCATATTGCTATCTTTAATCGTCTCTACGCGTTCTATTTGTATCATCCACGTGCACGAGTCTTTCTGTCTCTCGCTCACTCAAATGCGCATGCCTATCTAACTGTGTGGCAGCAGCCGGTTTCCCGTGAGCGGGATATTACGAATTCTAGGGAAGACGAAATATAGCCACTACTAGCCATATTTCGTTACATCTCCCCCCTTGGAGTAAAGAAAACAGTAGATGATACTAGTTTTCTTGATCGTCATGTACCACTGGTACCAGTTTTGTGATATGAAACAATGATTCTGACTTCCTTTGATCAGTCTGTATCTTGTAAATAGAATTTGAAACTTTTTCTACAATTTTGTATGGTCCGGTTTTTAATTCATCTAATTTTTTTCTGTTTAACCTATGACTATTCTCTACATAGACTAGGTCGCCTATTTTAAATTCATGGTATCTTCTGTTTTTATCGAATATTTTTTTGTTGTATTCATGAGATTTTTTTGTATTCTCTAATGCAATTTTCCTATCCTTGAGTAGATCTCCGTGTGTTTGTTTTTGTTTTAGTTCTTCAGGAATTATTGCTGTGTTTGTACCTTCCAATAGATATTGTGGAGAATATCCTGTCACTGTATGTTCTGTTCTGTTATATCTTTCTACACATTCGTGTGCTATTGTTGTCCAAGCGGTTTTTTTCTTTTTTTCATTTGTTCTGCATCTGATTTTGTTGACTAGAGTTTGGTTCAGCCTTTCATTAAGTCCGTTGGAGAAAGGTGTGTTCACTGCGGTGAATGTTAATACGATGTTTTCTTTATTCAAAAAGTTTTTGAATTCTTTCGAATTTATGCCTGGGTACTGGTCTGATAAGATCATGCCTATTTTATTGTCTGCTATTATACTCTGTATTAATTTTATGAAATCGTTCGCATTTTGGGTTTTTGATGTCAGAATATGGGCATACCTTGTGAAGTGGTCCACGAGCAGGTGTAAATATTTCTTCGTTGAACGGGAGCCCCCGAATCCTCCGATCGTGTCTATGGAAACTATTTCGTACGGATAAGTGGCTGGGCCCAGCTGTGACATCAATCCAATTTTGTGACTTCCTCTCGATTTGTTTTTTTTACAAATCTCGCAAGTGTCACAAATTTTTTTTATATTTTGGTCTAGATTTTTCGCTATGTAAAACGGTTTGATTTTTGCTTTCATTTGTTTCGTTCCTATATGACAGTAGAGGGAATGTATTTTTTTTATAAACTCTTTACTAAAGATTTCTGAAAGAATAATTTTTTCTTTCTTTCCCACCTTTTTATAATACATGTTGTGTTTGAAGATTAGTGTGTCTTTAGCATTTTGCAAATCAGTGTTATGCTTTTGATCGTTTTCAATCTCTTCTATTTTTATGAAATTAACAGTTTTTAAGATTTCATCCTCATTCTCATGAGGCTCCATTACTGGGTTTCGGCTTAAACAATCTGCTTCTACGTTGTATTTTCCTGGACTGTACTTTATTTTGAAATCATATTGCGATAGGTAATGCATCAGTTCTCCCAATTCCTCGTCTGTTCTGGCCTTAATCTTCATATTTTCTAGGGGCTTATGGTCTGTGAATACCGTAAATTTTTTTCCGATGAGCCAGTGTTGCCAATATCTTATTGCTTCCCTTATTGCTAGACTCTCTATGTAAATAGCTTTTTTTCTTTTTTGGGTTTCATTTAGCTTTTTCGAAAAATATGCCACTGGTTTTTGTTCTTTATTCAATTGTATTTGTTTTAACACAGCCCCGATACCTTGTAGGCTCGCATCGGTGTGAATGCATATTGGGAGATCCGGATCAAAAATTGTTAAAATTGGCTGAGAACAGAGTAGTATTTTCATGCTATCAAATGCCTTCTGGCATTGTTCCGACCAAATAAACTTTTGTTCTTTTCTTAATAAATTGTGTAATGGGTCTAATACAGTCGAAATATTTGGCACATATTTTCCATAAAAATTGATCTTCCCCAAAAATTGGCGAACATTCTTTCTTGTTTTAGGTATAGGAAAATTCTTTATAGAAATCACATTATCCTTCAGTGGACTGACTGAGTTGTTTCGTATTATGTGACCCAAATACTTGACGGAGTCTGCTGCAAAAATGCATTTGGAAAGCTTTAATCTGAAACCCTCTTCCATAATTGCTTTCAGCAATCTTGACAAATGATCTATGTGCTCTGCAAAATCCCTCGAGAAGACTAAGATGTCATCAATATAATTTACACAAAAATCAGCAAGTTTATGTTTTCTTATTATATTATTTAATATCCTTTGGAAAATTGCTGATGCTGTTTTTAAACCGAATGGTAAGCATGTCCATTGGTAATGTCCCTCTTGGGTTATGAAAGCTGTTTTTTGTCTATCTGTAATTTTTAAAGGAATTGACCAAAAAGCCGAATTTATGTCTAGCGTTGAGAATAGTTTACAGTTTCTGGTTTTAGCTATCAGGTCGTCAATTAGCGGGAACGGTTGCGGTTGGGGAATGACAATTTTATTTAGTTCCCGGAAATCTATGCATAATCTTGCCCTTTTCCCTTCATCTCTCTTGAATGCTAGCGTCACTGGAGCCGCAAAAGGGCTATATGATTCCTCAATCAGGTTTTCCTCTAATAATTTCGTAATTTGTTGTTCTATTTCTTTTTTGTCTTCGATCGAACACCTGTAGGGTCTTTTGCAACAATATTTATCGATTATTAAGTCTATATGGGCTTCATAATTTTTAACCGTTCCTATGTCATATTTGTCTCTGGCAAATACCGTTTTATGTTTATCAATTAACTTGTCGATTTCACTCTGTTGTTCTATTTCTAAGTTGTTAATTGATATCTGAAATTTCCCTGTATCTATGTGTTCATTGTAGTTTATTTCGTGTTCCTCAATATTTTCTTTTCTTTTTTTTGGATTCATTTTGTTCTCAGGAATGACCTGAATTTTCCTTTTTTGACTTATTTCCAATTTTTCATTTTGGATTAGTTGGAATTTTTTGATACAGTCTAACCCAATTAAAAATTCGTATTTGAAATTCTCTTTGTCCACCACGAAAACATTCATATCCTCTTCATTTTCGAAAATTTTAACTTTTAAAGTAACTATACCGTCTGACTTTTTCACACCATTAATCGTTGTTAAACCCACCTTTTTTATATTATTAGGTTTTTTTTTCGGTATGCTTAATAATTTTGAATTTATCAAGGAGACATTTGAGCCGGAATCATAAATGCCTGTAACCTCGATAGTGTTATTTAACAAAACTTTTATTTTGATTAATGGCGGTACAGTTAGTTTTTTTGATCGACATCATTTAACTCTAATTCTAATTCGGAATTGTTTACGTGTTTAATTTGTTCTTTCTTTTTTTGTTCGTCATCTTTATTTTTGTACCAGCATAAAGATTCTGGATGAAAACGATTATATTTATTTCTTTTTTCACAAATCGCACATGGTTTGTGGCTATTAGGTTTATCTTTGGGTTTTTTTTCCTGGTTGGTTATGGTCTTCCTCTCCGCATTTTTTACCAGATATTCTAAGCCTCTAATTTCATTAAGCAAGTTTTCGACCGTTTTTAGTTTTTCTTTATCTATTCTATTCCTCACAAAGTTCGGTAATCCTACCGCAATGAGATTAATTAATGTAGTTACTGTCATACTTTTATCAGTTTGTGTTAGAAGATTTTGTTTTCGCACCGCATAATCTAGTAATGAACCGGATACATATTTATATGATATCGCATGAGTGACTGGAATCCACCCTTTATCGGCATAAATCTCGCAAAATCTTTGTTTCCATTGCAACCATTCTGATTCTAATGTTAAGTTTATAAGCATCGCGTTATACCAGTCCATGCACGCGTCTTCTAGAAACAATCTAAATATTTCTATTTTATCTATATCTTTTTCAATACCTAGCCGAGTGCATTCGCGTTCAAAAGTACTCATCCATTCTGATACATTACAACTTTTCCCTGAAAATTTTTTTAATACAAACTTCTCTGACAGTTTTCTTAGATTCCGCTTTCCCGGGTCCTCATTGCCTTGTTGGTGGTGAGCAAATTTTTCCAAGATCCTCGTTAGCATTTCTTCTGACAGGTTCAGCGATGTTGCCCCTTCCTCTCGTGAAGTAGGTGTTCCTATTGATATTTCTTCTAGTACATAATTCTTGAATATCATATTTCCCTCTTCGTCTATGTATAATCGCAAAATATCCTTTGATAATTTAATACACATTCTTCGGGTTTGTCCTCTTTTCTTCAAGGTATTTTGTATTTGTTTGAAGGCTGTAGTGACTGCCAGCTCTTTATGATGCTCCATCAGCTGATACTGATCAGGCATAATGTAGCTTTTATTCTCCTGAGTTGTGATTGAGGTTAAGACAATCACATTTGATTTTGGATCTTCGGCGTGTGCCTTCACACTAAATGTAAATTTTAGCGTGTCCATTTTTTTTTTTTTTTTTCTCTTCAATTTCGTGTGTTTTGATTTAGCAATAGGAATGTTGTTTTATAAGGTGTTTTTCAGTGTCGTGAAATAAAACTGCCTTGAGTTTCTGTAAATGAAGGATTCTATATTACCAATATAAATTGTACTTAAAATTACATTGCTTTACGTTACCTGTAAATGAAAGAAACAACATTCACAGCTAATATTTCACTCTCTTATTATTAATCCTTATTGCTATCTTTAATCGTCTCTACGCGTTCTATTTGTATCATCCACGTGCACGAGTCTTTCTGTCTCTCGCTCACTCAAATGCGCATGCCTATCTAACTGTGTGGCAGCAGCCGGTTTCCCGTGAGCGGGATATTACGAATTCTAGGGAAGACGAAATATAGCCACGACTAGCCATATTTCGTTACATATATATACATATAATACATTTATTATATAAAATACAATGTAATCTTTTTTTTTTAACAGGTTTTTGGGATCCAGATTTTCCTGAGATGTCTCCGTCTCCATAAGACATTGTGAAATTTTATATATTGCTATTAACAAAAAGATTAACAAGGATTAACAAATATTGTAATTTTGTAAAAAATAAATAAAAACATAAAAAAATAATAAAAATATTAAAAATAATATAAAAAAATAATTTTTTTATCGTTTGCAAATTGACCAAAGAATCTGCCATTAGTACGTTTTTTCCCTCTTTTCTCTCTTCTCCTTGTCCTCCTCGTTCCTCTCCACGTTCCTTTTCCATCCTCTCTTCTCCTTCTTCCTCCTTCCGAATCGTTCTTCCTTCTCTCTGCTCTCCTTTTCCTCTCTTTCCTCGTCTCTCTCTCACGCTCTCTAGTCCACTATCGCTTTCTTTCTCCATCTACCGCCTTTCCTCCTTTTCTTCTCTCCTTTCTCCATCAATACGTTTTTTTTCTCTTCTTCAGTCCCCTCCTGTCACCATCCTTCTCCATCCACCGTCCTTACTCCTCTTCTTCTTCTCTTCTTTCTCTACCGTTACTTTCTTTCTCTCTCTTCTTTCTTTCTTTCTTTCTCTTCTACTCGTCCTCCTTTCTCTGACACTCCCTTTCCATCCTCTCTCTTCCTTCTTCTTCCTTCCGTGTCTTTCTGTTCCAGTCACTCTTTTCCTTCCTTTTCTCTTTCCTCTGTTATTCACGCCTCCTATCACCTAGCCTTCTTGTTCTTCTTATCACGTGTTCTCTCGTTATCGTTACTCCTATCTTCATCTATCTCTGCATCTCTTCCCTACTTCCATCCGTGTCTCCTCACACTCATCCGATCTATCTTCCCGCAGGGGACATTTGAAGTGCACAAGTGTCGGGGTTTAGCGTTCCTCCGGTCCTGAGCTCAGTACATTGCACAAAATCACGAACATTTACACTAGCACCAGCGACAGATTAAACATTTTGCCGCCCCTAGGCAGCGTACATTTTGCCGCCCCTAAAAGCAAAAAAAAAAAAATTTAGTACAAAATATCAACAATTTTCTGTTACCCCTTTTTTTTTTTTTTTTTAGAGTCAGGAAATTTGCCTAAACCAAACTTCGCCGTCCTGACCCCTGAGGGAGGGTCAGGAGGCTTCGTGGTGGATTCCCGCCCGTAGTATCCCGAGGGACTATCGGGCGGGGGACCGACCTAAAACCTGACTGAAGCCCCTGGTCGTATGGGTATTGTCCACCGCGGAACCGCGTTAGCATTACTTCACGGTGGACACCCGACCGGCGTCCTGAAGGTAGGACACATCCCCCGGAAGGATACTACAGGTATCCCCCCGGAGAGGACATCCCTTGTCCCGAAAGGGCATCGAGGGGAGCCGGGCTACTAGCTCCCCCTGGACTTCCCAGGGTCGACGTGCAATGAGAGCGGGGCCCCCACCCCTCTCTCTGCCAACCCGGTAAGTGAGGTGACCGCAGTCACTCACCCACACACAAAACGTCACAGGACGATTACAGTACATAACGTGCACGAAACATGTACACAAACCACGATAATACTTAGTAAGGGCCACAGGCCCAGCCCCCAAGGGGGCCCACAACAAGGCGCTATGGCCAACCACAATAAAGGTGGGAGTGTTATTACTCCCACCTATGACAAAAGATAATATACTATAAACAACATAAACTTGGCGTAGGGTGAAGAGGCCGGGAGTCACCTCTCGGCAACCTTCCCGGCACTCCATCACCCATCGCCGCAACCTACAACATAAACTTGGCGGGGCAGGGAGACCACGGAGTCACCTTTCGGCAACCTCCCCAGAACTCCCCGCACCCACCGCTACACACTACGACAACAAAGGACAAAACCGACACTAAACATCGGGGGCAGAACTGCAGCCCGGCACGGGGGAGCCGCCTCTCCGCGACTTTCCCCGCCCCCGGCTACAGTCTACCCTCGTCCACTCCGGGCTCGCAGGCCCCCCATCGGGGCGCCCCGGAGCCTGAACGCGCTCGGCAGCAGGCGCGCTCTCCCGACACCTCTTAGGAGGCACGCGCACGCGAGCGCAAACCGTCGACCCACAGCGATGTCCAGAGGGTTTCCCCCTGGACGCACACGAATGACATCGGGGCGGCGCCACGCAGTTGGCCGCCTTGTGCTTCGCGCAACCACACCTGTAGCACATACCGCTACGATCAGTGTCGGCTCCACAACCATTGGCCGAATGACCAAATTCGTGACACCGATAACACTGCAGGGGGCGACGGGCCAGATGAACAACATCTAGCCTTTCCCATCCCCCCGACATCACAATGCTACCGGCAGCAACGAGCCTTCGCGCTACTCCAGATGGGCAACGGATCCACAGCGTCCCGAAACCCGTTCTAGGAGACAATCGGATCATACCTGCTTTTAGATCCTCAGCCTTGCAGCCTCCAACCAAGGCAACCCTGTCAAGGATATCTTGGCGACCAACAAAAGCCATCATCCCCCTTAAACGGATGTCTTCCGTTCGTGAGGGGCGGCCAACTCTGATCGTTCCTGATGACGGGAACACCTCCTTCATCTTTTCCGCAAGTGCGTCAGCTTTCACGGACGAGTCTTTACCTCGAACCGACAACAAGATGCTACCAGTTACCCCTCTTCTCATATGCATGGACTCAATTCCTAGCTCTTTAGCATCTATTTTAGACTTAGCCTCGGATAATACCGAGGCATAAGTTTGTAGCATTCATCATCCACACCTTTCATTTACACTCTACACTTTTATTACACCTTACACTTTTCACTGCACTTTTACACTTTTTACATCTTTATACATTTGTAATAACTTCAATTCATTAATATACATAATGTTTTTAAGAAAAATCAATATTTCCATAACAACACATTCATTCATTTATTTGTTACATATTAATTCTTTTTGTTCTTTCGCTTTATACTTTCAATGAATAAACATTACTTTTTCAAAGATCTGGTGAATTTATTTATAAGTCGCTACATTTTTGGTGACCCCGACGTGATATTAAAGCCGACGCATTTTAAAGGCTGATGCGGAATAAGTGCCAAGTGATCGTCGTATTTGAAGTCTGCGAAATATTATCATCGCTTGGAAGAATTGCTGGATATTCTGATTTTAAGAGATTCATTCTCCGGATCTTTGAAACATCAGAGGCGGATTAGTCCTTCACGGAAATTCTCAAATCATTTTATTGGATTCCTGGAACAAGAGGAAAATGCCAATCGATAGATCACCAGTTAGACCCTGTTCGGATACACAGATTGATATCGATTTGGCGAGCGGATCAAATCAGGTTGGATCAGAAAATATTAATATTTTACCTTCTCAAACTGGACATCAGGTGAGTGATCCTATGTTACAAATTCACTCAAATGAGTTTCGTTTATTAAAACTACCGACTTTCTGGCATAAACAACCTAAACTCTGGTTTGCTTCTATTGAAAGTGAGTTTACGGTTTATCGAATTCGATCAGATGATATTAAATATAGTTCTGTCATTCGTCATCTTGATGAACAAGCCTTAGTAAACATATCTGAAGTCATTGAAAATCCACCTAAAACAGATAAATATAATTATTTAAAGAAAATATTAATAAATCGCTTTACGGATTCAGAGGAAAAACGTTTGAGACAAATATTAGCTGGAATTGAACTTAATGATAAAAAGCCTTCGGAATTACTTCGAGAAATTCGTCATTTGTCTGGAGGATCTTTAGCAGATAGTGTTTTGCAAATGATTTGGCTTCAACGCTTACCACATAGAATTCAAACGACTTTAGCCGTAGTAGAGGATGTTCCTCTTGTTAAACTTGCGGAATTAGCCGATAAAATTGCTGATCGGGACGGCAGTTTGCAAGTCGCGGAAATTTCCAATAATGCAAGTAATAAATCTTCGGATTTCGCGGATTTGCTACGAAGAATCGAAGCTCTTGAAGTTTCTCGTCGTCGAGATCGTTCCAAAAGCCGGTCTAGAGAGAATAGAAGATTTAGATCGTTATCGCGTAAGAAAGACAAATCAAATAAAGATATTAAAGATACATCAATTTGTTTTTACCATAAGAAGTTTGGTGATAAGGCTAAACGATGTACTTTACCTTGTTCTATGTCCAAAACATTCTTGGCTTCACAGGAAAACTAAAAACGCCGCTTAAGACTGAGGCTGCTTACGACGGTGTTTCTAACAATCGCCTCATTATTTTCGACAGACATTCAAATTTGAATTTTCTTGTCGATACGGGCGCTGATATATCGTTGTTACCTAAAAAGGTTTTATTGAAGCCGTGGCATACTAATTTAAAACTTTTTGCCGCAAATGGTACTCAAATTAATACTTACGGTTCTAAAACTTTAATTTTGAACCTCGGTTTAAGGAGAGAATTCAAATGGAAATTTTGTGTCGCGGATATTCAACGTCCTATTTTAGGCGCCGATTTCCTTTGTCATTTTAATCTCCTAATTGACATTAAAAACAAGAAATTGATTGATAATGTTACCGGTCTTACGAATACTGGAAAAATTCAAGAAGTTGCACATTTGTCAATTTTTACCACATCTCCTGATTCTGTGTACCACAAATTTTTAACCGAATTTCCAGGACTCACCCGTTTTTCTCCAATTTCCTCGGTAAAAACACATGGTGTTGAACATCATATCGTTACGGAAGGTTCTCCTAAATTTTCGACTCCCAGAAGACTTACTCCTGAAAAACTTAAATGTGCCAAGGAAGAATTCAAGTCTATGTTGGAGCAAGGAATTTGTAGACCTTCAAGCAGCTCCTGGGCAGCCCCTCTACATATGGTACCTAAAAAGGAACAAAATTCTTGGAGACTGTGTGGTGATTATCGTGCACTCAATTCAGTGACTATCCCGGATCGTTATCCCTTACCTCATATTCAAGATTTTTCTTCTTCACTTTTTGGTAAGAATATCTTTTCTAAAATCGACTTAGTTAAAGCGTACTATCAAGTACCCGTCGCTAAAGAAGATATTCACAAAACAGCTGTCACTACTCCATTTGGGCTTTTTGAATTTGTCGTAATGCCTTTCGGTTTACGAAACGCAGCCCAAACTTTTCAACGGCTCATGAACTCTTTATTTAATGATTTGATTTTTGCCTTTTGTTATCTTGATGACATTCTTATTGCTTCTAAAGATGAGAAAGAACATATTGCTCACTTACGCATTATTTTTGATCGTCTTCAACAAGCTGGAATGACAATCAATGTCGCTAAATGTCTTTTCGGTCAAAGCGAGATTTCTTTTCTTGGTTACTTAGTTTCTAACCAAGGAGTTAAACCTACATCCGAAAAAGTGAAATCAATTATTGATTATCCTAAACCTAAGACATTTCATGAATTACGCAGATTCTTAGGAATTATCAATTATTATCGTCGCTGTCTCAAGGATGCTGCAAATCATCAAGCTCTGTTAACAGAATATTTAAAGGACAGTCGCAAGAGGGATAGAAGAATTATTTCTTGGACTAAAGAAGCGGAATTAGCTTTCGAGTCATGTAAAGAAGAACTTTTACAAGTTACTACCCTTTCTCATCCTGCTCCTCATGCTCCTCTTATTTTAACTTGTGATGCTTCTGACTTTGCTGTTGGTGCATCACTTGAACAGTCTATTGACGACGATATCAAACCAATAGCATTTTTCTCAAAGAAACTAGACAAAGCTCAAAGAAATTATAGCACTTATGATAGAGAACTTCTTAGCATTTATTTGGCTATTAAACATTTCAGGCATTTTGTTGAAGGAAGACAATTGATTATCAGAACTGATCATAAACCTTTGATTTTTGCTTTCCGTCAGAAATTGGATAAAGCGTCACCAAGACAGATCAGACAATTGGACTTTATTGCTCAATTCTCTACAAATATTACCTATATTTCTGGAAAAATGAATTCAGTTGCTGATGCTCTGTCAAGAATTGAATCTATTTCAATGCCTATTATAGTTTCTTTAGAAGAACTTGCTAATTATCAGAAAGAAGATGAAGAACTTCAAGTTTTACTTTCTTCAAATTCTTCACTTCTGTTGAAGAAACTTATTCTTTCAGGATCAACCATACCTATTTATTGTGATTGCTCTTCGGAATTAATTCGTCCATATGTTCCTAAACTCTTACGCAAGAAAATTTTTGATGTTGTTCATGGACTCGCTCACCCCAGCGGCAGATTGACATCTAAACAATTACTACTGAAATTCATTTGGCCTTCTTTGAAGAAAGATGTGAAGGAATGGACTCGAACTTGTCTTCCATGTCAACGTGCGAAGATTTCAAGACACACCAAGAATTCTCCAATTAAGATTGCAATTCCTGATCAACGCTTTCAGCATGTGCATTTAGACATTGTTGGACCACTTCCTATTTGTCAAAATTACCGTTATTGTCTTACTATGATTGATCGTTTTTCCAGATGGCCTGAAGCTGTTCCTATTTCTGAGATTTCTGCTGAAACTATTTCTACAACATTTTATTCACATTGGGTAGCACGTTTTGGTTCTCCTATCAGCATTACAACAGATCAAGGTCCTCAGTTTGAAGCAGCTTTATTCAAAGCTTTAACAAATCTAATTGGATGCCAAAGGATTAGAACTTCTGCTTATCATCCTGCTTCAAATGGAATTCTGGAAAGATGGCATAGGACTTTGAAAGCAGCGATTATGTGCCACGAAACAACCAACTGGGTAGAATCTTTACCTTCAGTTCTTTTGGGATTACGTTCGTGTTTCAAAGAAGATTTAAAAGCTTCACCTGCAGAACTTCTTTATGGATCCACTCTTCGTATTCCTGGAGAATTTTTTATTGAAGAAGATTTTCCTGCAGATCCTGAAATCTTTCTTGAAAAACACAGGATTCATATGAGGAATATCAGATCATCTCCTACAAGTCATCATTGCAAAAGATCACCTTTTGTTCACAAGAATCTTTTTGATTGTACTCATGTTTGGATTAGAGAAGATACTGTTAGGAAGTCACTACAACCTCCTTATTCTGGCCCTTTTCCTATTGAGAAACGTATCTCTGATCATTTATTTGCAGTTAATGTTTCAGGAAGAGTTGTCAATATTTCGACAGAACGTCTCAAGCCAGCCTTCATTCCTAGAACTTCAGATTCTACTGAACTTTCTACCAGATCTTCAGCTCCTGTTCCTGCTATTTCAACTCCTGTTCCTGCTATTTCAACTCCTGTTCCTGCTACTTCAGCTCCTGTTCCTACTACTTCAGCTCCTGTTTCTGCTACTTCAAATCCTTCTTCTTCTTCTACTGTTGGAAAAGCTTTACGCACCTACCCACCAAAGAAGAAGAAAGTCCATTTCGCAACGAATATCGTCACTTGGGGGGGAGTACTGTAGCATTCATCATCCACACCTTTCATTTACACTCTACACTTTTATTACACCTTACACTTTTCACTGCACTTTTACACTTTTTACATCTTTATACATTTGTAATAACTTCAATTCATTAATATACATAATGTTTTTAAGAAAAATCAATATTTCCATAACAACACATTCATTCATTTATTTGTTACATATTAATTCTTTTTGTTCTTTCGCTTTATACTTTCAATGAATAAACATTACTTTTTCAAAGATCTGGTGAATTTATTTATAAGTCGCTACAAGTTCTCTCCCGTTCCCCCCTCCCAACCGTCAGCGAAATCACCGACGCAGAGGAAGGGGGAGGAATTCGGCTCTTCCTCTTCGGAGCGGAAGTGCCCGTAGAAGGGATCCCCTTAGCAGAAGATCCCCCACGACGACGACGACGCCTACCCCTTGTACTAGCCCCGGGGGCAGAGGCATCCACCGAAGCCTTTGCAAGAGCAGAGGCGGCGGAGCCCCCGGCCACGGGACCAGCCGATGTCCCACGAACATCGACAACGCTTGCCCTGGGCGCACGCATGGGGGTCACTTCCGGGGAAGAGTCCCCAGCCCGCCCAGTGAGCAAAGGCTTAATGTTAGCCAATACGGCTGTGGATATGTCGACCCTAAGGTCGGCAAAACGCCTGTCCAATATGGACGACAGGTCCGCCATAGTTATGGGATGACTCCCCGCCAGAACCGTCTCCGCCACCTGTCCCGATGGCACTCCCGGAGATGATGCCGGACACGGTCGCTTCCTTGATCCCTTGTCACCAAAGAAGTATTCCGCTTCCAACTGCGGAATGGCCGCCCGGAAGCTCGCCATCTCCGCCTCAACCCTATCTCTATCGCGCTCCAAAGCCGCGATCCGATCCCGCAGTCCCAGGTTCTCAGTCCTCAACGCCTCAGTCTGTGGATCCGTCTCAGCGACGACCCGCTTGGCCATCTCGTCAAAAATACCCACAAGTCTCATTGAAGACACCCGAAGATCCCTGGCCACGACTTCATCGAGACCAGTGACATCAGATGCCTTCTCCACTTGTGTGGCAGACAACCCGGCCAACCTCCGAAGCTCTAAGTTGGTGACTTTTACAAGGCTCGACCTAAAAACCTCATCCGGGGGAATATTCTCTCTTCCCACCGCGGTAAGGTCTGATCCTAAACTAGGATCCAGCAGTCTATTGAGGTCCTTCAAAAGGACCTCCTGCCTTTCTGCACGTAAGACCCGCTCCTTGGCTTCCGCGATATTTACATAGTCCCCAGTTGTTTTGGGGCGACCACGCTTACTGGCGCGTCCGGCACACTTACCTCCAGTTTTTTTGCGGGGGTACTGCTTCCTTCCAGTTAGCAGCCGCTTGTCCGATACCTGGAAGTCTGCGTCTCTCCCATCGTCCTCCGGTGAACTCGGCGAAGAGACCGTGATGAAGCTCACCTCCGGTTCGCACTCACCGTCACTTTCACCACGGATCTTTTCCGGCGAAGGAATCTCTGAAGAAGAGACCCTCCCCGACTCCCCGGACCCACTCACCTCTGAGTCACTGAGTTCGATAGGGTCAAAAGACCGCACGCACTTATGTAAATGGCAAAACGGTGATTTGCCATTTACGCAGTCCAGCAAGAATCTCTCGGTATTCTTGGCAAGTTTTATATACACACCAAGAAACCGAAACTCGCGTATGTCTTTATCTTGGAGTAGTCGGTGAACATCAACCACAAGTTCACTCGGGTCGACACCCTGCTCTAAACTCTCCAAGGTTATATCCACCTTGATGAGCTGATCCTCCACTTCGTCTATATCCAGCTCACACGGCACTGTCACTTCCTCATCTGTGGCCCCAGCCGGCAAAGCCACAGACGACCTGTCGTATGATGACGACATGAGGGGAGCCAGGCCTACACCCCCCCCCCCCACGCCGGTTCCCAGTATCCAACCCTGGGAAGTCGTCTCTTTTCTTTGATGTCATCCCATCTGAAAAAGAAAGAAATTTGGTTTTTTCTGTCGGGGGTTTTCCTTCCCCTTAGGAGGTTGCCTTACTCAGCTAACGGGGCCTCCCCCCCGGGTGTTATCTTCGGTGTTTTCCTTCACCTAGTGCAGTGGACAAGTCCTTTTTAGGGCCTGCACGCCCATCACACCTCGTTCATCCATCACCACACACTCCAGCTCGGGTACCTCGGGATTGCGACACCCGTACACTACAGGGATGAGTCTGTAGTGCCCCTGAGGGATCTGTTACCCCTGCATTAGCTGGTGAAAACGTAATATATTTTTAAATATTTTCACGACCCCAAAGTGCACCACGAGGAGGTTTGCAGATAGGATTTTACACTCCTTTTTTTTACTTTCTTTATTTTTTTTACTTTTTTTTCGAAAATTTTCTGTCTTCGAAAATTTGCCGCCCCCTCCAATTTGCCGCCCTAGGCAAATGCCTATGTTTGCCTCTAGTGTTAATCCGTCGCTGACTAGCACACGCTCATTACTCTACTCTTACCGTTCGACTTCCCTTATCCCCCATCCAAAAGAAAATTGGAAAGCCCTTTTTCCTTCCCTTCCTTCTTTTTCCTTTCCTTTCTTTCCTTCTTTTCCATCCTACCTTCTCCTAATCATTCTCCCGTGCTACTGCTTTTCATCTCTTCTTCTACGTTATCCTCATCCTTGTTCACGTCAATCTTATTTGAATTTTCTTTCCTGTATAACTTCTTCTCTCTGCCCTCCTCCACTTGTCCTTCATTTCCTCGCTTCACTCACTATCCCGTCATTCTTTTCCCTCATTTTTTCCGCCTTCCTCCGCCTTTCACATACTTCTTTCCCACTTTCCTTCACGATTCACAATCCTGCTTATCCTTCCCGTCTGCCATTTTCCCCCCTCTATTATTATTAATATTATTTAATAGTAATATATTTTTCAATTTTTCTAGCCAGCTGTGGTCTCCAAATACACTAGCACACAAATATGTTTATTTCTATGTATTTTCAATCATTTTATACAATACCATACACTATTTATTTGTTTTCTTAATTCACAGGTTAGATTGCTGGCTGAGATATTACTTACAATAAATAAGGGACGAGGTTTGTGTAATTTGTATAGTATAGTATTTTTCTTTTTAAGTTACATATTTTTAAATTTTAAGTAGATTACAAACTTTTGTCTTTCTTTATTTCAACTTTTTTATTTTTTTCATCTCATTATCATTTTTATTCGTTTCTTCCGTTTATATTTTATTTCAATATGTTTCGTTTAGCGAAAAGGCGCAGTCGCAAACCTTTTCATTTATTATCTACAGTTCATCGTCGTCGTTTAGAAAAATTAGAAAGAGCTGCGCGTAATGAATTTCTACAGGAGAATTTAAAGATTGCCAGTGCTAGAGTTGATTCAGACTTTGTTGATGAAGGTCAAATTCTTGCGGAATCTAGTCAACCAGGAAATGAGGAAATTGCATTTTATTCTAATGCATCATCTGATGATATGCAGTTTGATGAGGCATCAAGTTCTTCAGATGCTGCTAAATCTACTTCAGATAGTGATGATGCATTAGATACTGAGCCTCAAAATACTCGCGATAATTTTCAAGAACGCCTTGCTGAAGTCTTCGTACGTAGTAATATATCTCATGCGCAAGCAAATGCTGTTTTACAGGTAGTTCGAACACATCCCTGTTTATCCACATTGCCAAAAGATTGTAGAACGCTTTTAAAAACTCCACGGATCACGCATCTCACATTTAACATTGCAGGAGGTGAATATCTTCATTTAGGGTTTGAGGCAGGAATTCTTTCCATTCTTGAGCAAACTTCTCCGGATCTGATTCCACTTGACACTTTAATGATAGGCTTTAGTACAGATGGTGCGACATTAGATGGGCAGGGCAAAATTCAAACGTGGCCGATACAAATTAGAATTGCAAATATTCCGCGAAGTAAACCTGAAATTGTAGGTCTTTGGCGAGGTACATCGAAACCAAATAGCGCGAAAGAATTATTTCAGAATTTTGTAGATGAAGTTCGAGATGTATTAAATCGTGGAGGAATTGCTTTCCGTAATTGTTCGAAAATCGAACGGTTGATTGTAAACTGAAAAGACCTAAGAACATTATTGCGTTAAAGCTCATGCAAATCGTGACATGCAACATGCATCATGCATCATTTTTATTAATATTCTTTAAAATAGCGCTCGGCCGCACCGGTATACGTATACCCCGCGCCTGCGAAAAGAAAGCGCTTACGTTAAATCCCCGATAATTGTAAACACCGCGGTCACGCGAGAGGAGATACACTTTAGTTCCGATAACAATAAAAAGATTATTTTTCTAAAAGTAAACAATTACACAAAACGCTCTTTCGACCTCAGCAAAACGATAGAATAAAGAGGATTCTTCTCGACTATTCTAGAAACACGGGCCTATAAAAGCCTCCTCTCTCGTGATCGCGGCGCTCTTCTCCGATTGCTCGTCGCGTCAAGAGTGTGTTGCTACTGTTTGAAAAAGATCGCTTGTCTTTTTCTCTTTACCACGTCTAATTACCGTTGCTTGCGGAACGTTTAATTATTAATTACCGATTCGGCTATTTCTTTTGGATTCTCCTAATCCGTTAACTTTTTGTAAATTCTGTGCGGTTTTCAGTATTTGTATTTTTCTTTGTTTTTAGTTAAAATATAGTTATATTAAACGATACGTTTTGTCGAGTGTCGTGCTTCGCCGTCTTCTCGCTTCCGACATCCTTATCCTGCCTTCCGTCGCGCACAGTAATCAACTAAAAATAGTTCAATTAAGATGTTTCATAGCTGATTCTCCTGCGCGAGCTTTTGTTTTGGGTCATAAAGGTCACGGTAGTCTATTTTCGTGTTCAAAATGTTGGATTCGGGGAAATTGGCTTCGTCGTGAATGCGTAGCTTATCGTGGTATTCAGCATAGGCCCCGTACAGACGAAGAATACAGAAATAACATTGATGGAGAACATCATACTGAATCAGAATCTGCTCTGCTTCCTTTAGAGATGGGATTGGTAACTCAAACGGTTTTTCGATTACATGCATACTGTATGTCTTGGTGTTGTTCCCAAAATAAATAGTGTTCTCGTCGATGGAAAATATAATCCAACTTTAAAACTTTCTGCTAGATCACTTGAAATTATGACTGCACGTCTACAACAAGTTGCGAATTACATCCCTAAGGAATTTTCACGAAAACCGCAATTAATGAAAAAATATGGAGGGTTTAAGGCCACGGAAAATCGTCAACTTCTTCTATATACTGCCCCAGTTATTTATTACGGACTTATAAATCCTACTGCAAACAAACATTTCTTTTATTACATTCCGCAATTCGAGTTTTGCTTAGTTCTTCCTTATCAGAAGACCGTCTTGATTTTGCATCTACAGCATTAAACATTTTTGTAAATAGAGCAGAAGATATATATGGTCCAGAATTTCTCTCATACATTACTCATTGCCTTTTACATCTCGTAGATGACGTTAGACGTTTTGGTTCATTAAATGAATTGTCTATGTTTCCATACGAAAACAATATGATGTATTTCCGCAAAGCTTGCCGTAAACCTCATCAACATTTGCAACAGATTGTAAATAGGGCGACATGAAAATTTACAAATCACACAAAAAATTGTGAATGATCACAATAAAGTCATACATTCCGGTAGACCTTGGGTTAGTCCTACAGTTTTTAATGTTCCCTTAGATAGTCGCCAGTTTCAGATCTTAGACACAGGAAAATTTCGTCCATCAGTAAAGGATCGGGATAATACAATAATATTAAAAAATTCAAAGATTTGTCTTGTTCAGAGCATCATTTTCTTGCGTGATCATTATCATTTAGCGGTTAAAGAGTTTTGTAGAGTTGAAGATTTTTATGATATTGGTTTGTCATTGTCATCATCAGTAGGTACCTTTCGATGTTCTTTATTATCTGATGAAATTATTATAATAGATTTGAATGAAGTGCAAAATAAGTGTTTCCGTATACCTTATTGGCACACTGAAGGGCATATAGATCCTATTACTGATGTCTGGGTAGTTGCAGTTATTCTACATACTATGGATTAGGAACATCATTAGTAGATTAGAAATATCAGTTCTAATTTTAGTAGGTGCATTCTCTCTAAGGCCTTTAAATCCATACATAACTCTTACTACAACGTACAAACAAAAACGGAACATAGTTTTACGATTTTTCTTGTCGATTCAAGTTTATATGCGGGTTTAAATTTACGATCAATGAATGTAACGTAATGCATTAATTATGGAAGAACATGTGCGGAGAGTTTTTTAAAGATGAGTCAAGAGCGAGGACGAGGAAGAGGAAAAGGAATGAACACCGAAGGGAAGACAGCGTCTGCATTGCAATTATTAAACAAGGACATCAAAAAATACCGCACAAAACACATACACAAACCTAACATAACTACACTTCACAAAAATACACAAAAACAAGCAGCCTCAGCATCATCCAAGTATCATTCACAATCTCCAGTATCATCATCCTTGCATGTTCCATCACCATCATTCTCATCACAACACTCAAATAAACACATGCCTCCTCCATCAGCACCATTACAACATAGATCCATTGTATCACATTCACCTTCAGTAACCACTCAATTATCCGCACAAGACATTACACCAGTACAACGCAAACAAACATTATCACGCTCGTCTTCATCAGCATCTATACAATCATTCACGCAAAAAGTCCAGCCATCATTCAAACCACCATCACACAACAAACAAACAGTACACAAACATTGTCACGCTCGTCATTCATCAGCATCTATACAATCATTCACGCAAAACATCCAATCATCATTCAAACCACTATCACAACAAATAAACAGGAAACAACACAATCAGGATCATTTGTTCATGATGTACGCAGCCATCGCCTGTCCACACATAGAGAAGAATTGATAAAAGAAAAGGAAATAATGCAGTCTCTAAAGTAAGTTTTAAAAATAATTACAATAAAAATAGTCATTTATGTGCACGAATAAAGGCATTAAATTTCATTTTAGAATCATTATGGATCAACTACGTCGAATGGAAGAACGACAATTTCTATAGAAAATAAAAACGAGTAAGTATATTAATGATTTTATTAAAGAACAGCAAGCAAAACTGAATACTTATAAATACATTAATTACATAATTTTATTTTTTTACAGTGAAAATTGCAAAAACTATAAAAAGATTATTAAAAAGAATCTACAATGAAGAGACCAACAAAGCACAGGAGATCTCATTTAAAACTGTGGATGATTTCTTGGCCTTCGAAGAAGTTGATGAAGAAATTTATAATGATTTGGTAAGGATATATTTTGAAATATAATATTTTCTACACAAATATATATAGTAATTTTTCACTTTATCAAAAATTTTGTATTAGGTGGGATACTTTCTTATCTTGGACGAGCCAATCCAATAGATTGCGCCGCGGAATATTTTCGCAGCGTATTTCCAGAAGGACGAGGAGGTTCATCACACCTCACTCTAAATGGAAAAAGTGGACAAACGAGGGGGCTGTAAATGAGGGGACAGTCGCTTCGCTCAGGCATGTCAAGGTTTGTAAAAATACTGTCAGTGTATGATGTGCATGTGTCCTACATTAATTACGTTTACACGTCAAAAACTTAATTGGAATTTAGTAACTCCGTTTTGAGGTAGGCTACTCACAGTCATTCTTCTAAAAAATAAAACAGCTGTCATGTGACCACCTTATATGTCGTCTACAATGGGACTTTAGAAGAAATTAAGATTTACAAAATTGACAAATATTCATTATTCTTCTCTAAAGTCAATTGCAATTGGTTAATTTCTTAAATTTTAAATCTTAATATCTATTGTAGATGACGCATTAGAACAACCTAGGATTGTTATTAAATTTGATTAAAGATGACGTAAATGTAATTATTATGGGTCGTAAAAATAAAAATATCATGACCTTATACTTCAATTTTTTAAAGCAAATTCTGAAAGATATATGATTGTAATAATCATTATGTATAACTTTAAGAATTTGCTCCAAAAAATTGAAGTATTTATCAAGTTAATTTTTATTAATACGCGGGGGGGGGAGGGGTCATTGAATACAAAACTAAAGTGTTTTTTTGTCTATATTTTTTCAGATGCCATGAACTCAAACAAATATTTTATTAATCCCAACAACGTCGAATTTTATGACGCCTGGAAAAGGCTTTAAAAAGTCTTAAAACCAGAAAATGGCGGTTTACAATAAGAAACGGCGCCAAGAAAATGAGGAGGACGTCCCACCAAATCGACCGCCGCCGAAGAGACAACGAAGATGAGGTCTGTGTTTCTTATTTTTACTTTTACTTTTTTATTTTTTTTAGTTGATAATTCTTCCAATGTAAAGAAAAAAAGATAAACTTTGATACCAGTGCAAACTAGTTCTAAAAGAATAAAACTTTATGATTACAGAAAACTACAGAATTTGAAGATATCGTGGAGACTGAGCAGGAGATCGATGATGACGAAAACTTAGAGAACGATTCACTTGGTGGCAACAGATGAACTAACCGAGACTCAACACACGGGAGGGAAACTGGAGGAGATTGAAGATACGGAGGACGCTCTCTGGTAAAAATATTTATATTTTCAAATTTCATTAATTTAGGAATTTTACAATTCATCTATATATAAGCACCGTCTGTCTGTCTGTCTGTCTGTACGCGAAACTACTTCCGCATTTGTGGACCGATTTCTCGAAATTGGTACCAAAATGTTGCAATTTTTCGGGAGTGGCTGCTGTGGGGTTTTTTTTTTTTAATTTTTTTATTTTTATTTTTTTTTCTCAGAGGCGGGTATGTTTTTGCGAAAAAAAATCTTTTTTTTTTAATATTTTGAACACATGGAAGCCCCAAATTGGGTTTCAAAATTTTGAGTAGCGACGTTTCGGTTTTTTCAAGTGTAAAAACCTCCACCCACGCTCACCAAGCATCCCCCACGACAAACCCCCACGCCCCTGTGCTTTATGGACCCAATTTCACAAAATTAGTACCCAAAAAGTTTTTCATTTTTCTTTAGGGAAAAAAAGGGGTTTTTTTTTTTTAAGTTTAGCCCCACCCACGCAAAACCAAACCCCCGGCAATGTATATTTATGAACCGGGTTTTTTTTTTTTTGGTCCAATGTTGCAATTTTTGGAAAATGGGGACAATGCGGTTTTTTTTAAATGTTCAACCTCAACCCACGCTCCCAAACCCCCCGCATGCGATTAGGACCAATTTTCACGAAATTACCAAAATGTTGCAAATTTTTCCCTGAAAAGCTGTTTTTATTTTTTTTGGTTACCCCCTTTCCCCTCACGCACAACCCACGCAAAACTTTTATATGAAACCCATTTTTTTTAAATTGGGGACCAAAATGTTGCAAAATTTTTTGGGAAAATGACCCACCCAGGGTTTTTTCAATGGGTTTCACCCCCACCCACGCATTCACCCACGCGCGTGCGCATTTTTGGGCCAATTTTTTCAAATTGGGGGGGAAAAATGTTGCAAAAAAATTTTTTTGAGAAGCTGCTGGTTTGGGTTTTTTTTTTGGGTTTTTTTTTCCCCCCCCGCATTCACACATTTATTCCAGACTTTTTCGAAAAATTTTTACTCAAATTTTGTGGGGAGGGTACTATGATTTAACAAAATTTTTATCAACTATTTTCCCCAACAACCATGGGGATACGCATTTATTGACTTGTCACCAATAGTAAAATTTTAAAAAAAAAGTGTACATGTTTTGTGATGCAAACTTGCAAAATTTTTTGGGACTAATTCGTGAAAATTGCAAAACAAAATTAAGGTTATTTCACGAATTGCACACATATCACAAATACGTACACAAATTTTTTAAAAATTACTTTCTGGGTGTGACCCAAGTCAATAAATGCGTATGCAAATGGGTGCATGGGTGCGTGGGTGGATGAATAGGATGATAAAAATTTGTTAAAATCATAGTAGCCATCTCCAACAAAATTTAACTACAAATTTCAAAAAAGTATGTGAATAAATGTGTGAATGCGTGGGTGCATACGTGGGGTGGATAAAACTGTAAAAAAACCACACAGCAGCTTTCTCAGAAAAATTTGGCAACATTTTGGTACTAATTTCGTGAACCAATGGTCCATTAAATGCGCCCTATGCGTCGTGGGTGGAGCGTGGGTGGAGTGTAAGGAAACACTTGAAAAATACCAACTCGTCGCCAAAAAAATTTGCAACCATTTTGGTACCAATTTTTAAAAAAATCCGTTCCATAACTAGGCATTGGGTGGGTGGATGCGTGGGTGGAAGGTAAACTTAAAAAACCAAACACACACATACCCACACAGAGAGAGAGAGAGAGAGAGAGACTGTGTCTTAAAGAAAGAGAGAGGGGGAGAGATAATGGATAGACGGAGCATGGTCTTAAAGGAGAGGAGAGGAGGGAGCGGCGTGTGTTTTAGAGTTAGAGAGAGAGAGAAAGAGTGTCTTAAAAATAAAAAGAAAATATCTGGGAGAAGAATAGAAATAGATAAACAAGTAGTAACCAAAAAAAATTTATTAAACATTTATTTTGGTTTATAAATTCGTGAAAGTTTCGAACAACAACTGGTGGACGTAGTTCGCGTAATACAAGAAAAAGCATGAATTTTTTGTGGTTAAAACGGATTTAATATAGACTCATAATGGGACGAGCGAAGCGCGGTCCGAATAGAAAGGCTGGCTTGAGGACCGGCGAAGCGCGGTCCGAAAAAAAGCTAGTAATTACTTGAATAATAAATTCTGAAAAATTATTACAAAAACTTTAGATTTTAAAAACGTGCTTCAAGGAAATTTTAAAAAAAATTTAAGGGAATTTAACAGTTATAGGTATACACATGTAAAAAATTTTTATAACTTTATTAATATGCAAAATAATGCCCAATATATTGTTCAGAATATTATGGAGATTTTAAAGTGTTCCATTATAATATATCATATAGTATTTGACTTAGTATGGAATTATTTGCGCATAATTATAAATTTTATAACAATTTTTTACATGTATACATATAAATGTTAAATTCTCTCTCATTTTTTTTTTCTAATTTCCTCAAAAACGTTTTAAAAATCGAATTTGTGTAAGAAGTTTTTCAGAATTTATTATTAATTAATACTGATATCAACTGGTCTGTTTTTGCTATGGGAGAGAAAATTACATAATGTAATTAAAAAAATAGGCGTGCGTAAAATGTAAAAACCTCATAAATTTCCCGAAATATTCTAATCTATATATAAGATATTATATATATATTCTTACGGGTGTACGGTAATGGTCGCCTCAACCGTGTGTGCAGGTAGAGTAAGTGAAACGAAAGGAAAGTCCTTCTACCGTTTTGCGATCGCAATAATGATGTGTTATTAAATAAAAAAGATCGGCAATTAAGGGCGCGACGAGATGAGGCGGCCCCCTTGCCAAACGTCCCCCGGGGCGCGGCAAAGGGAGGGGGGGAGCAAACCCCGATGGCTACAAAAAAGGGGGTAACGCAAAAACTTCCCCCCAAAAAATTTTTCTTTTTCCCCTTTTTTTATCTCATTTTTTTTACTAAAAACGAATTTTTTTATTTTTTAAAAGGGGCTTGAAATTAATATTGTAAAGACATTTTTAAAAAAAATTTAAAAAACGCATTGCTCTTTTTTGACGATGTATTTATTTTTAAAAATTTTAAAGGGTACAAAGAAAAAAAAGTTGATGAAAAACCACCATACCGGAGAATTTCTTTTATAAAATTTTTTCCCCGAAAATCATGGTAATCTAGGATAAAGGGGGTAGGAAAATTATAAGAGTTTCTTGTTTTAATTTTTTCTACATTAAAAATTATTAATATGAACTAGTAAAATTAATCGGGGGACATTTTTATTTTTGTGGGATATAATTTTTATTTTGGGAAAAATTTTAACAGAAAAATTTTTTATAAATTCTTTAAATACCAGTCCCCGATTACCTATTTTTGAGTAAATTTTAAAAAAAAATTTTCTCGTGTAGTTTCCGGGAAAAACCCAAACCCAAAATTTTTTTTTTTTTAAAAAACAAAAAAGATAAAATGAGAAAAGGGAGAGAGAGGAAAGGAGAGTGAGGAGGGGAGTGGGACGTTTCCCTTTATGATAAAAACGTTCCCACCTTTCCCCCCTTCTCTCTCCTTTTTTGGGGGTTTTTTCATTTTTTTATTTTTTAAAAAAAGAAAAATTTTGATAAAAGTTTTCCGAATCTACACATAAAAAATTTTTTTAAAAAAATTTTTCCCGAAAAAACATGGGAACGTGGGGCGTAAGGTATGGGGAAAAATTTTATAAAAATTTTTTTTAATTTTTTACCCCAAAAAAAAATTAATATCTACCACCCTAAAAAAAAAATGTACTCGATTTTAATTTTTTTTTTGTTTTAATTTTAAAAATTTTTTTAAAAAAGTAAAATATTATCAGAGAAAACTCTTATAAAAATTTTTTTAAACCCCTTTATCCCCCCCGATTTCCATATTTTTGGGGGAAAAAAAAAAAAGAGAAATTTTCCCTGTATGGTGTGATTTCATCAGGGCTTATTTTGCTTTGTATGCCCTTTTTAAATTTTAAAGAGAAAACGTCGAAAATGAGTCTGCATTTTTTAAATTTTTAAAAATGACTTTACAAAATTTTCAAGAGCCATTTGAAAAAAAAAAGATTCGTTTTATAAAAAAGTGAGATGAAAAAGGGAAAGGGGGAAAAAAAGGGGTTGGTCGCGGGCTTTAGCGTTTGCGCCGTTCGTAGCCATCGCGTTCGCTCCTCCCCCCCTTTTTCCGCGCGCCGTGTATCTGTGACAGGGGGCCGTTCATTCGTCGCGCGCTTGATTTTGGCCCCCCTTTTTTTTTTAAAAACACAATATTATTTCCCAAAATCGCAAAACGGTAGAGGGGGTTTTTTTTTTGGTTTTTTAAAACTTTCTCTCGCACCGACGGTTGGGCACCCCCCCGGACACCCCCCATAATTTTATAAAAAGTTAATGAATATTTTTGAAATGTATGATGGGTTTTTTTTTAAATTTTTCCCAATTTTTTTTTTACATTTTGAATTTTTCCCCATAGCAAAAAACACCCGTGATACATAGGGGTATTTTGGAGTCATTTTAAAAAAATGCGAATGTTTTCCCCTTTTGTTCCAAGTGTATGTTTTACAATTTGGGTACTGAAATACGGGGAAAAATTTTTACAAAAAGCAAATTCTGCTCGGGGGTTTTTAAGTATTTTATTTATTTTTTTAGCGAAAAAAAAAACAAAAGCGTTTATTTATCTTTAATTTCATTTTTTAAGAGTATTTTTAAAAAAAAAGCCCTTTTTTTCATTCTATTTTTA